>NC_069390.1:81846882-82149290 GCF_027475565.1 Acinonyx jubatus
GGCAGGGCAGGGTTCAGGGGAACCGTCATAGTAAGGCAAGGAGGCAACACTGTCACTGGGCCCTTGGAACTGCAGGACTCACTGACACTAATCTTAATGCCTGTAGATAGAACTCCCACCCTCATTTCTGCAGATGTGGCTCTAGAAGCTCAGCAGGAGGTGCTGTGCCTGGGTGGGTCCCCAAAACTTTCTGAGGAGCTTTGAATAGCTGCCTGTGCTGACTTCAGCCTCCCAAGCAGTTATTGTCATGAGTTCATTTGGGGCCAGGCATAGCCATTTAATTCCCTCTGCAAGGAGCTGCAGGTGGTGAGGCCATCAAACCTTCACTTGACCTCCACAGGTAAGCAATGAGCAGGAGACTTAGGGGACTAACACTGCTTGCATTATTGCCTCTCCTGACCCAGACAAGCAATCAATGCCCTCCTCCCCCACACTTACCCCACCCATCTGCACTCGTGTCATGCATAATTTGAATGATAGCTACTGCATTTCCATTTTGAAGGGAAAGCAGCGTTGCATAAATTCCCAACTGCTCTCCCATTGCCATCTCTTCCAAGCTATTTTCAGTGGGAGAGTTTGATGATTATTCAAGATGATTAAGATGATGAAAGCTGTATGTGGCACTAAGGACTTATGGAGAACATGCCAAATCCTCATAGTTACATTTCCCTTACTCCCATCACTTAGGGCTTGTGGGGTCTGAGAAGAATATGTATTTTATTTGGTATCATAGAGAGTTTCCACACAGGTAAATTGAGCTAAGTTGGCTGCTGCCCAGGGAGCTCAAATTATATTTGCAGAGACACAATCTTACCAAGATCCCTCATGGCCCTTTACAATTATCTAGAGCTTTATGATTTATAGAATGCCCTCACATGTTATCTCATGGACCCCTCCCCTGAGTCCAGCTTTACTTCTCACACATAAGGAGGGTCTCAGAGGACCAGGTGGCCTGCCCAAGGTCACATAGCCAGCAGATGGCAGAGATGGAAGGTAAACTCAGCAGGGCTTCCAGAGCCCAATGGTCACCTCACACACAGGCCCCAGACTTTCCCAGGGGCCCAGAGTCTCTGACTAGAACCTTGTGAGTCCTTGGCAGGCCCAGAAGGGGTTGTGAAATTGGGTATGCTCTGCACGCATCACCAGGCTGAGGAGGCATGGGAGAAGCATCACAGTCAGCTCTGCTTGGTAAGCTGCAATTTCATGGAGATAACAGGCCCAGGGAAGACAATTTTTCCTAATCTGGACACACAGAAATAACTTTCTAATTCAATCAAAAGTGCTACAGTGTAGAGATATGGGTCCTCTAGGAATTTACACAGGTCAAAGCCAAATTGTAGCAGGATTCTCACACAGAGAGCTGTGACACTGAAGGTTTTCTTTCCAGGAAGCAACTTTATTCATGCCAGCAAGTCTCAGTTGTGTTCGTACCCCAAGAACTGAGACCCGAATGCCACATGGCATAGTTTTTTTTTATACATTTTCTATTTCTTTGTCTCCCATATATGGTAACATGCAAACACGCAGTCTGATTAAGTGGTCTCATGTTACAAGGTCGTGAGGGGCTTCATGTGTGCTTATAGCCAGGTTGCCTTGAACATTTATTTTTCTCACATTCCTTAGGAAGGGGACCCTACCACAAAATAGTCAGAGAGCCCGTCATTTCTCTGTATTTGTTCAGACTCTGCAATACAACTGAATTCAGTGTTAGCGAGGTGGAGCAGGCAATGTGGTATAGACATACAATCATTAAATTGTGGTTATAGGCATACAATGGAAAACTATTTAGCAATAGAATTCAACAAACTAATACATAAAATGATATGGATGATGCACAGAGATGGCAGGCTGAGTGAAAAGACTCAATTAAAAAATGCACACTGTGTGCTCCTGTGTATATGAAGATGCAGATCACACAGAGTTAATATATGGAATTAAATAATTAGAAAAGTGGCTCTCTGGGAAGGGGCACTAGATAACTTTCTGTGAAGAAGCAGGTGTTTTATGTCTTAATACAAATGTGGGTTTCATGGTGTATGCATTTGTCTACAATCATTCATACAGTTAAGATTTGTGTATTTCACTGCATGTACATTTTTCCCTGAAAAAAGTACACAATGTATGGTTTCACATATATTAAGTCTGAAAACCACCAGTGTCTATCCATGCTGTTAGAAATCAGAAGTGAATTATCTTTGGTGGGTCTTAGGATTAGAGCATGAGGAGACCCTCTAGGGCAGTGGTGATACTCTTTTTGAATTGGGCTCTGAAAATTCTGTGCACTTATGATTTGTGTGGTGTTCTTTATGTTTATGACACTTCAATAAAAAGTTTATATCAAAATATTGAAGTCATCTACATTATGTTATTTTATTCCTCCCCAGTCTTATATAACTCTGGAGAGTAGTCCCTATTCCAAATGTATTTGTGAGCCATTCTGAAATGCTGAGGCCATTTTAGGTTCTCTCCACAAGGAACAGGAGTTTGAGTGGTTAGCATGGCAAAAGCTAGGGATCCTTGTCTCTCATTGGAGATGACTTTGTGTCTGAGAAGGGCCTGGGCCTGCTCTGTTCTCAGCCTGGCCAGGAGTTCTCAGGGGATTGTGGCCCAGCATGGGCATGCTGCTATGCTATGAGCTTCAACTCAAACCTCTACTGAGCACAGAGCCAAGAGTAACACACACAAATTTTCTTACATTGGATAATGTGAAATCATAGCCTGCCACAGAGCTCCTAAATCCATTGGAGTTTACTGGCTGACAGCAGTAGCTTTTGTGCTAGTGAGGTGACTCTGAATATGTTCCTGGATGGGGGCTGGATGGGATCTGGTCACTAGAAAGACAAAGCTTAGAAGCTTGGAATTTTCATGACTAGAAGTTTGGAGTTTTCAGCCCTGCTCCCTACCCTCCAAAGAGGAGAGAGGGTCTGGAAATTGAGTTGATAATTGATCATGCCTATGTGATGAAGCCCCCACAAAATCCCAATAGTACAAAGTTTGGGGAGCTTCCAGGTTGGTGAGCACATCTGCACACCAGAAGGGACATGCATCCCAGCTCCATGGGGATAAAGGTTCCTATGCTTGGGACCCTCCCAGACCTTGCCCTCTGTATCTTTTCATATGGCTCTCATCAATATCCTTTACCATATTCTTTTACAATAAACTGGTAAACAGTAAGTAAACATTTTCCTAAGTTCTGTGAGCCATTCCAGCAAATAATACAACCCAAAGAGGAGTTGTGGGAACCTCCAATTTATACCTAATTGGTCAGAGGCACAGGTGACAATCTGCATTTGCAATTGGCATCTGCAGTGGAGACAAGTGGTGGGCAGCCTTGCGGGACTGAGCCCTTAACCTGTGGGATCTGATGCTCTCTCTGGGAACATAGTGTTAGAATGAAGTTAAATTGGAAGACACCCAGCTGTTGTCACAAAATTGCTTGGTGTTGGACCACCAAACACACACATCTGGTGTCAGAGTGTTGTGAATGTGGCAGTCATGTGAGTACAGGAGCCACACAGGAGGAAGAGAGAGGCTGCCCACTCAGGTAACATGTGGGCTCAGGATTGAAATACATCCTCATTGTTATTCTTTTCAACCTGGGGCTTCCATGACAGAGCAGAGAGCTTTTGTGGGTGAGAGATACCTAATCCCCAGGATCCTGAATCCCCCTTTCCTGGTGGGTAATCATGTCAGAAGACAGGGTCCTCCCATCACTGAGAACTGGAGAATGCCTGGACCCAGAATCCTCTGCACTAAACAGTGACAGGTCTCCTTTTCAAAGAGAATGTCCCCCACCCCCAATAGGCAACACTGACATCATAAGTTTATACTCCACAGACATGAACTATTTGACCTTCACAGCAACTTAGGCAGTCTTAGATTACCTTGCAGGCCAGGAAGCCAGAGCCAGAAATGTCACCTGACTGGGGCCACAGTCTCTGACCTAAACTTGAGATTGGGGCTTTTTCTACTACCTCTGACCCCTCTGCAGACCCTAGACCCTTGTTGTGTGCCTGAAGAGATGGGGAACATTGGACACTCCCATCCCACCTCCCTCTGCTACTCTCTTGGGCCCAAGCTATTCTTCTGCATGGGCTGCTGCACAGAGAACCCATTCCTCATTCTGTCATTATCTTCCCACCAGCCACTGATCCAAACCCATCCTCCTAACTAGACAGACAGCTGGTCGAGATGCAATTCCTCCTGCTTTCAGGGTGACGGGAGAAATTTTTCACATTGGCTGGTAAATGAGGAATGCAGCAGTATGCTACGCTGGTATTAGAAACTTCTGGAAGCCCTGAGCTCTGTCCCGCTTTCCCACACCCCATGACCTCCCATCTTACTGGAAGTACCAGATTTTCCTTTTTCTTCCCAAAGGCAATGGAGGAAAACAAGAGTAAACAATAACACCAAACCAAATAAAACTAAATAACTCCTACCCAACTTTATTTTCTTTGGTCTAAAGGGCAATATACCAATAAAAATAAATGAAAGACTAACCTTTTGGCCAATCACAATTTAGTTTCTCTGCAACAAACAAACCCACAATCCTGCAATGCATATTTACATCTCATTAACCAAAGTCAAAAGCATCAAAAGTTATTAGGTCCAATTATCCTGTCAACTGCAGTTGGAAGAAATTGTCAAGGGTTTATTTATTCATTACCTTAGAGAGAATTTGAGTGGATCCCTCATTATTCACTGCCATATATATATATATATATATATATATATATTTAACTTCCTCTCCTCTTGTTTATTAAAAAAAATTGTTTTGGGTTTTCATTTCTCTGAAGTGCAGCAGCCTGTGAGTGTTGACAGGGCCAAGCCCAGGGCAGGCCTGGGAAGGGCTCATGTCCTCTGTGTCATCAGGGCCCAGTCGTGGTCCAGCTATAAGTGACTAACAGGTTAGGAAGGCTAGGGTACATGCTCAGCTGCTGCATCCCCACAGATGCCCTTCTGTATCTCTTGGGAGGTTTTAGACTGGCTAGCACACTTCTTCCAGGATCACTGCCTTCACTGCCAGCCTTGTGGGGCTAGGGTCCACTGGGCCCATTGTGTCCAGGATCACAACATTCTCCTTCCCTTGGGTTGGCATCTGTCACTGGCCTCAGCCCCCAGGACAGTCTTTGCTTGGCCAGAGGGGGCACCTCATGAATGCTTGTTGGGTGAATGGATGGAAATCTTGACAAAGCTCTTTACTGCTAGTGAGATTAGTGGGTCCAAGGCTGTGCCCAGATGTGTGGTCTTGGGCTTTTCTCCTCAGAGAGGGGCTTCACCTGGAGCACCCTCCTTCCTGGAAGCTTCTGCCCTGCTTTCTCACTAGACCCTGTTGTCCAGCTTCCTTGGGACTCTGTTTTTTCCTTCTTCCCCTCTGTGCTGTCCCAGGTCACCTTTCCCTTCTCCCCTCTAACAGGGCAACCATATTAACCTACAATCCTTTAAGCCAAATACAACCTTTGGCTCAAGGTCAGGCTTGATCCAGGCTCAGATTATTTACCATCCTCCAAATACACAGCAATTCTGCTGGTCTCCCATAGTTCTTAGGGTATCAGGGGTGATAGAAGGGGTTCAGGACTTTTAAAACTACCCTCATGCTTATTCATCAGATTTCTCCTCTGTAAAATGGAGCTAATAACACATGCACCCTATTCTGTGCTCCCTAGTGAGCAATCTTTTCTCACATTTTTATGGGTATGTTTTGGAGAGATCACTACATCAGGAGACTCCCCCTTCTTGTTCTTCTCAGTCCTGTATTCCTTCATCCGTATCCATTATTATGAAGCCAAGAAAAAATATTCACAATTTAAGATAAATAAACTGAGGTTCAGATTAATTAAATTGGTCAGAATCTATGGGACTCTATAGCCTATGTTACTAGCCACTATGAAACCACCTTCTGATTCTCTATTGATATGATTTTACATGACTGCTTCTATCACTCCCCCATGAGTTTCTTAAAGTTGGAATGGTATAAAAGAGAAATGGTATAAAAGAGAAAAAGCTATAAAACTCTTAGAAAACAAAGCACAACAAAAGAAAAAAAGAAAACAAACTGCACTTCATCAAGACTTAGAACTTTTATATATTACAAGACATTATCAAAAGAGGGAAGAGGCAAAATGGGAGAAAATATTTGCACAGCATATATCTGATAAGAGATATGACCCAAAATATGTAAAGAACTCTTACACATCAACAACAAAAGTCAGTAACCCAATTCAAGAAATGGACACAGGACTTGAATAGACATATCTCCAAAGAAAGTATACATATATATGGTCAGGAAGCATGTGAAAGTTATTCAATATCACAAATCATTAGGGAAATGCAAATCAAAACTTCTATGAGATACTATTTCAGGCTCACTAGAATGGCTATTATTTAAAAAAAATTGGGTCACCTGGATGGCTTATCAGTTGAGCATCTGATTCTTGACTTTGGCTGAGGTCATGGTCTCATGGTTTGTGGGCTCAAGCTCTGCATTGGGCTCTGCGCTAATGGTGCAGAGCATGCGTAGGATTCTTTCTCACCTTCTCTCTCTGCCCCTCCCCTTTGCTCTCTCTCTCTCTCTCTCTCTCTCTTTCTGCTATAGCACTGACCCCACAACATTGCAGAAGTTGTCAATCTCTGCACAATTGAAAATATCAGGCAATTGTCTCTGGTGGGGGCTATCCAGTGCATTGCAGGATGCTTAGCAGCATCTGCCCACTAGATGCCAGCAGCACCCCCCTGAATTACAAAAACCAAAAAAGTTTGTATATACTGCCTATGTCCCTGAGATGAAAAATAAACCCCAGTTGGATACCATTGCTGTATCATAATTGTTTTAGCTGCCAAGTGTCTGTGGTAGTGTTGAGTTGACAGATTATTTTCTCCCTAGCAGTGCCAGGGACATAGAGGTGATTGATTACCACTAGAAGAACTGGTTAAAGAATGAATGTTCAGAGTGAGTTTGAAAAGATGGTGACTGGAACCACAACAGAGACAAAATGCTAGTGGGGATATGTCCTTATCTTCAACTCCAAGTGGGCATGAGTTTTCTAAATGAAGGTCATGTCTGCTTCCAGAAGGGAGAAACCCACCTCCCAGTTTCTGTAAGAGTCATTGAATTAATGCCTAATTTGTTGTTCTTGTTAAGTAACCTTACAAATATATTTCAGTTCCATTTGTGTTTGAAAGACACATGTATGGGGAAGTAAGGTAGTTTAGCACAAATAATACAAATCCGGAACATTTATAACAATGTTAATATGAAAGCTTTGGGCTGGCAATGAGAAGATATGCTACAAAAACTGATAGTTCAATAGTTTTGCAGGCTTTGAATTTTCTCTCAATTCCGAAGGGAAGGAAAACTTATAGGACACTGGTATTTTCCAATCATGACTGGTCTCCATGTCTTGAAGAAAGAAAGATTCTTTTCACTAGGTGTGCATGAACAATAATTCCAGAAGCCCATAAGTATCTGGAGAATTTCATAGTTAATATAGTACTTTCATGGCATGGGCTCAAGAAGCTCTGTGAACACTCTGGGTGGTCATATAGCTGAGTGGGGGTGAATACTCTGGGATGGGGAGGAGAGTACTACAGCTGAGCACGTGTCAGTCCAAGAAATACAGTCCTCCCAGGTGCTTCAGCTCTGATTCTTATGCTCACTTTTTAAACAAATTAAAAAAAATTATTTATTTTTGAGAGAGAGAGAGAGAGAGAGAGAGAGAGAGAATGAACAGGGTAGGGGTGGAGAACTTGAAGCAGGCTCCAGCCTCCACACTGTCAGCACAGAGTCTGACATGGGGCTCAAACCCATGAACCGTGAGATCATGACCTGAGCCGAAGTCTGATGCTTAACCAACTGAGCACCCAGGCACCCCCTTACACTCACTTTTTAGCCTCCAGAAACCTCTGTTTTCTGGGCCTTTTTACAGCCCTGAAAAGGAAAGATTAATTACTGGTTAGGGTGCTAGAATCTGGTAGACATGGAATTTTAAGTGACAAATCTTAGACTTGAGTCTGAATTCTTCTATTTTCTACCTTATAACAAGTTGTTAGGCTCCATGAGCCTTAGTTTCTTCAATTGAGAAATTAAGAAAATAGGATTGTGTACTTCTCAGAGTGGTTATCAGGAATAAATAAACCAGTGTTGAGTAATGTGATTTGAAAACATGAGAGCACATGTAAAGTTGGAAATTGCATTCATCTTTAGAGCATAACAGTTGTTAGCATTGCTTAGCAATTACATAGCCACAGCAACCAAACAAAACTGTTTCCTCCTTGCATTTAGAGTAAAACCAGAAATAAAGCAAGAATGCTTTTGGATCAAGATAGCATTACTAAGCCACATCTTCAGGTTTGGACACTTCAACAAAGCACAAAGGAGAACTCCTTGTGGCCTATAAGAAAACAAGGTTTCTGAAATCTGGACCCCTCCTCTGAGCAGTGAGGTTGTTCTTGATTGACTAGCCCCCAGTCTGTCTCCTGTGGTCATGAACAACACAGGAGGTGCTGGGATCCAGACCCAGGTCATGCTTTTAGGAGATGATTTTCAGAGAGTCTTGTGTTAAGCCTATTTGAAGATATGGAGCAGCTGGGGCTCTTTACCCTTTGGCCAATGCTCATCCATCCTGTCTCACACTGAGGTGTGCCCAGGTAAGCCAGGAGAGAGTGATGGGATGGAAGGCTGAACACATCTTAACCAGTCAGAAAATGTACTTTCCAGAATTCTTTGCCCCTAAGTTCAGAATCCAGATCTGAGAGGGTGAGGCTGAAGTCAGGATGCAGACACAGCCAGTCATGTCTGTTCTAGAGCTATAGAGCCCCTCCCCTTGCAAGCACTCAACCCCAGAAACTGCTGACAGGATTGGGACAAAATCATCACCATTTCCCACTCTAGTTATTTGAGGGGGACACAGGAAGAGCCTTGGAGCAGCATCCGGATCATTCCCTCCTCTGCCCCCTTCAGGTGCAAGGTGGTTACTTACTCAGATAACACACACCTAGAGTGGCTATATTGTTCATTAAAATATTGTGCTACAATAAGTGCTACATTTGTAAAATAGCTGCTATACTGAGCATGTGCATGCACACACACACATCTGTGTTACCAATCAACCCAACCCTCTGGACTCCACAGAACTCACCATTCCTGGGAAGTAGCTGCAGGCAGAGGAAGGGCTAAAGGACCCTTCTATGGCTACTTCCTGCTTTTGCTTTGATGGGTCAGTGCGCTGCTTTGCCTGTTGTCAGATACAGTGCATAGCACTCTAATGGCTAGCCATGTCCTTGCTCCAAGGTTCATACCAGAAAGAGAAAGGCAAAGGTGGGCCAGAAACAACTTGCAACAGAAGATTGGAGCTCCCTTAGCCTATCCCTCAGCCCTCATTAGTGCCCTCTAGATGCACTATCTCTGAGATATAGAAGTCCACTCTACAATTAGAAAAACTGAGTCTCAAGCCTTGTCCCAACTGGTCAAGGTATCATGGACCAAGCAGTTTGAACCCCAAGGCAGAACACCCCCAGTGGATGAGGAACCTGAACTCCTGCATCTCATTTTGTTACCTGACCCCAGTGATGTAGCCCTTTGCTTTAATAGAAGATTCTGGGGGTTTCCAATGCCCACTATCTCAGGACTAATTAGCCCACAAGACAGAGGAGCCCTTGACAGGGAGAGAACCTCAGCCTCTCCTTTTCCCTGTTATTCATCTCCTTTCCCAAGGACACAGTTAGTTTGGCTTCTATAAAGTGTGTATGTTTGTTTTCTTGAAGGGAGGTTAATGCAATATAATACCCATTAGTGATTCAGGCATGGTCAAGGGCCTAACTGGTAAGGCCAAACAGACTTCAAGCTCAAGAAGCTGATAGTTTAGTAACAGAGCCATTCATGTGGACAAGTGATGGAAATGCTCTGAGTTCATAAATTATAGTAATCATGAAGGCTGAGAGTGCAGAGGTGGTTTGGTGAACTCTTCCAGTGGGAATTTTCAGAGGCAGTGAGCGTCCCTCTGAATGACCTACACAGACAGAAGGGAACTAAGCAGAATGACCCAGGGTAGGGTCTGAGCCCCTCTCCCACTGAGCCTTGAGCCACCCTGACTTCTGCTCCATAAGAGCAGAATGAGGCACCTGAAGTTGGATCAATGGTCAGTGAGGGATCCCATAAAGACACACACCTGTGTTGTCCCCACTGCAACAGGGAGCCTCATCAGATGGGGCATTTCCACTTTTGACTGCTTCCACACACATTGTTCTCTGGAGCATGTTCCTGGCCTGGCTATATCACTTATCAGAAGTGTGATTTCAGACAAACTACTCAAGTTTTCTGAACCTTCATTTCCTCATCTGTAATAACACCTCTTGGTAGGATTGTTGAGAGATAAAAAAGATGATTCATGTAGAGCCCTGGGCGCAGTGCCTGCCATGTGGAATTTCTCTGTAAGAAGCTGCTGTGGTTATTTTATCAGGTCTGACAACTGTTCTATGAGGTAGGCAGAGAGGGATAACCATCTTCATTTCACAGATGAAGAAACTGAAACTCATGATTAAAATGCCTTACCCAAGCAAACTAAAACTAATCTTATGATTAAAACATTGACTAAAGCAATGTGATTTATGATTATTTAAAGTTGCCCTTTCTGTAAATGGAAGCTGCCTAGACAAATGGGCTTGTAATAGGAGAAAAAGCAGGCAGACAAGCCCAGCTGGGAGACTGCCCATGGCTCCAGCCTTTGTGCATGATGACTGCCCTACACAGATTTTAAAAAATCACTTGAGGGAGTGGGTCAGAATTCTGTGATCTCATCTCCATAACCCCATGCTGTGAATGGTGAGCTCCTCCTTCTATGCTCAGTCTCTCCTCTCTTGAAGTAAAAAAGACCCTCTGCATTTGCCCAGCATTTTAACATCCACTAAACTCTTTTTTAAATACATTTTTTGATCCACAAATAATGCAGCAGCTAATAAATCTGTTCTATCAGGTATTTCCAACAGATTAGTATCTGTACATATTTTAGACTTAAAATTGTAGATGGGGTGGCTTTTCAGTCCTCTGAATTTGGTGAAAAAAATAAACTTGGTAAAAAAATAAAAAGACTTTTTATACTATAAAATATAATTTGTATATTTTACAATTTATATATTAAACACTTTTTAAATGTTTATTTTTGAGAAATAAAGACAGAGCATGAGTGGGGGAGGGGCAGAGAGAAAGGCGCCAGGCTCTGAGCCATCAGCACAGAGCCCAACGAGGGCCTCAAATACACAAATCACAAATCGTGACATGAGCCAAAGTCGGATGCTTAACAGGCTGAGCCACCCAAGTGCCCTGTATATATTTTATTCTTTCAAAAATACCATCATATTCAATCCTCACAATATCTTAATGAAGTCAGCAAGGAAAGTATTCCTATTCTTGTTGGATAGTTGAGAGCAGAAGGACAGATGGTTTTAAGTGCCTGCCCCATGTCACAGAACTAGTTTGCCTTGTGGAGTTGAGACTAATCAGGTTTTTGCACACCTGGGCAGTGCATCCTGACCTGCCTCACTCAGATCTAGGTAGTAAGATGCCCTCATTCCTATCCTATTTCTCTCCTTCAGTGTGTGTGTGTGTGTGTGTGTGTGTGTGTGTGTGTGTGTGTATTTTAGGACAAGCTCTTTCTTTTCCAAATTAATGTACTATAATAGAAAATCATAAGATTGGTAACAGTAGACCTGCTGTTCATTTCCTTAGTTTTAAAACTTGAGTGTTGAAATTGTTCACATTTTATATCTACCAAATTGGGAGTTAAACATACGTGATCACAACATGAGGAATTAGGCACTATTATGCCCCTTCTTTGAGGACACTGAAATTTTCTCAAAGCCACAAGCTGGCAGTGTCAGAGCTGGTGGAAATGATGTTTCTCTTGGGTCTTGGTTTCCTTATCTCTAACTTGTCAGGGTAGGCTTACAACTGGGTAAAGTTGTCTTGGGCTCTATAATTCTGGGATTCTGGGTCTCTTCTGCTCTACCTGTTGTTCCCTGAGATGACACTGAGGGACATAACCACAAAGACCCAGCAAACCACCACTTCAGTGGTGATGAAGGGATGTCAGTGGGGAAAGAAGGCATGAGGTTAGACATGCTTGGAGATGGGCTGGCTCTTTAGTCCTCTGAATTTGGTGAGCCAGGGCCATTGAGAAAGGAAGTATGGAAATCTCCCTTTCCCCCTCACTGCTGGATTTAAAAGGCTCTATCCATGCAGCAGGCAGTGACATCCTAAGCTCCTTAAATTCTATGGAGCCATTCGCACTTGGTGCTTCAAATTGGAACCCCAGGCTTTAGAACCATTTGCGACCTTCAGGTCATGTTTTCCAGTGTAATCACTTACATATGAGCAAACTGAGACTCAGAAGGGTAATTAACTTGCCCAAAGTCTTTCAGTGA
Source organism: Acinonyx jubatus (assembly GCF_027475565.1). Lineage (NCBI taxonomy): Eukaryota > Metazoa > Chordata > Mammalia > Carnivora > Felidae > Acinonyx > Acinonyx jubatus. Next base: position 81,859,300 of record NC_069390.1, read on the forward strand.
GTTACTAGCAGCTTGGAAGAACCAGATATAGACCCCATGTATGCTGACATTGGCACATAGATGTACAGTATCCACTCTGCAGACATACCCTGGCCTTCCTTTCCTTTGGTTGTTGAACTTCTATTGTTAGAATAATAAAATGATAAAATTTAAATGACAAAAGTCTTATGAAAATGCCAATATGACAGAAGTGTTTAGTATGGCCCGTATGATGGAGACTGTGGATAATGCTCTCATCACCTTCTCTAAGGTAAACTTCAGGAAAATAACAGGAGATTTGGCTGGTCTCTTCTAGGTTCCAAAGCATCCAAAAATTCCCTTTACAGAAGCAAGAAGGGTTTACAAACTTAGAACTATGGAATGAAGAGGAGCTGCTTCCATTCTGGGACAAAATGTAGTCCATTGCAGAGGATACTTCAAGCTCTGAGCAGGAAGAGAAGAGAACAGATTAATCAGGGATGGAGAAGCATTATATTTTCCATACAGTAAAGGAAGGAGGAAAGGCCCATGATGAGTTTTGGGAGTCTATTAACTTAATTGTTTTCCTTTGTCTTCATGATTATTATTCACCTTCATATATGATGGTGATTAATCTGTATGTAATGACACCCCTCTGACGTTCACTACAGTGGTCATGCCTTTTACTCACCACTCTCCCAGATACAGAGATCAGTTATGTGCTTAGATATTTCAAAGGACATTTCATGATAAGCTTCACATTTGCCAGCTCTGCTTTCTTCTTCCAGCTTCTTGCAAGCTAGGCTTTAGAAGTCTATAAGACCAGAAGTAAAGGAAATCTCTCCCAGGAGGCCTCTTGACATCTTTCTAGGGATGGAGAGCCAATCCAGAAGTCAGAATGAATCTTAGAGTTCATCTTTATACTCTTGTGGTCTGGGGGCTGGAGAACCTGTGCAGTGGATAATGGGGTATTGAAGAGTAGGAAACAAAAAGCTTGGCAAGTGTGCAGTGGAAATAATCAGAAAATGCAGTGGTTAGGCCTTATCTCATTGACAAGGGCTTAGAAAAGTGGATTCTATGTTCTTCTAATCCAAAATTGATGCCCACGATCTGATAAATTCTGGAATACTAAAGACACTGGCATTTCCGGAAAATCTAGGACTTGTGGTTGATATTTTAAGATCCTAGAGACCAAAGGGGGGAAACTAGAGGAAAGAAAGTGGGGAAACTAGAGGAAAGAAAACAGCAAAGGACTGAAAATTACACACCTTAGTTCTATGTTTGGTCTGCCTTCTTTTATAGCCTCATTGAGGGGCAACTGACACACAATAAACAGCACAATATGTATGTAATTTGATGGATTTTGACATACCTATACACTCATGAAATTGTCTCCACAATCAAGATAGTGAACCCAAAAATTTCCTCAAACACCTTTGTAATCCATCCTTCCATCTCCTAGTCCTCTGCAACCACTGATCTACTTTCCATCACCATAGATTAATTTGCATTTTCTAGAATTTCCTCTTAGCAAAATTATGCATGCCATCACGCAGAATGCATTTTTTGATGTAAATTTTTACTTAGTACAACTATTTTGAGATTCATCCATGTTTTCCCATTGATTAGTAATTTATTCCTTTTTATTGTCAAATGGAATGCATTCCGCTGCATGAATATATCAAAATTTATTTTTTTCATTCTACCTGTTTATACACATTTAGGTTACTTCCAGCTTTAATTTTATACAAATAAAACTGTGAAAAACATCTGCCTACAGTTTGTGTGTGTGTGTGTGTGTGTGTGTGTGTGTGTGTGACTGTGTGTGTGTGTGTACATACTCTTTCATTTCTCTTGTGTAAATACCTAAAATTAGAATGGTTGGGTTGAGTGGTAGGTATATGTTCAACTTTTTAAGAAACTGCCAAATTGTTTTCCAAGGTGGTTATGCATACCGCTTTAAATTCACACAAACGGCATAGGAATAGGCCAGTTGCACCTCACCAACACTTTTAATTTCAGCCATTCTAGAGCATACATAGTGATATTTTATTTTGGTTCTATTCGCACTTACATAATCATGAGTGATGTGGAACATCTTTTCAGAAGATCATTTGTCAACCATATGGTACCTTTTTTTTTTCTGAAGTGCCTATTCAAATCTTTTACCCATGTTTCATTGAGCACTAGCTCAATTGTATTATTACAGAATTGTAAGAGTTGTTTTTTTTAATACTGTTTCATACACAAACTCTTTGTCAAATATAGATTTGGCAAGTGTTTTCTCTTTGCATCCTGTCAATTTCTTAAGTGTCTTTTTGAAGAATGAAATTTTAATTTTGATGAAACCTGATTTATTGCTTTTTTTCCTCTTATAGTTCTTAATTTTTGATTTCTATATATCCAAGAAAACTTTGCCAAACCCAAGGTCACTAAGATTTTCTTTTTCTCCTTCCTCCTCTCCCTCTTTCTTCTTTTTCATCATAGAAATGTTACTGCTTTAGTTCCTATATTTAGATCCATGATTCATTTTTAGTTAATTTTTGTGTATGGGGTCAGTAAGGGTCACTTACTATTATCTAGTTCTTACATTTCTATTGGTTGTTTCCCTGACACCTCCTTCTCTTCTCCCTCTCTCTTTCTCTCTCCCTCTCTCTCCCTTCCTCCCTCTTTCTCTAGCCCTCTGAAGCTCTCTTTTCTTATTCCTTGTGGATTTCAGTCACTTGGCCTCCATGAATTCCCAGTTCTATCTCCTTAGTACAGAAAGATCTCCAGGCTGTTTTTGGATTTTGCTCCCTGTGCTGACCCTGGAAATTTCTCCAAACTACCATACTCATAAGACTCCCTCATTTTGTTTCCTCCTTTTCAGGGACCACTGTCCTGTGTTATCTATTACCCAATGTCTGAAAATCATCTTGTTTCCCAATTGTTTACGTGATACTGCATGTACTTTTCATACCTTGGATATTTTGCTCAGTATCTTGTTTTTTAGATTTATTCATGTTTTCACACTTACCTATGATTCTATTCCTTTTATTTCTGAGTAGGAATTCTTTCATAAATATAAATTTTTTAATTCTTCACATGTTTATGGAAACTTAGGTAATTTTCTGAGGGATATTATTAAATAAAGCTGCCATGACAATTCTTGAGTAAGTGTTTTTGTGGAAATAGGATTTTGTCTCTTTGGGTAAGTATGTGGGAGAGAAATTAGCGGACCATAGGATAATGTGTAACTGTTTAAGAAAATGACAGTTAAGAACAAAAGGGATTGTGACAATTGTAACTAACAAAGTATGAGAGTTCCAGTTACCCTGTATTCTCATCACACTGGTTATTTTCATTCCTCATTTCTTTTAAAAGTTTGCCATTGTAGTATGTTTGAAGTGGTATCTCATTTTGGCTTCAATTTGAATTTCCCTAAACCACTGATAGTAAGTACACTTTTATGTGCTTACTGGACATTAATATCTTGTATTTTAAAGGTTGTAAGTGATATATAAATCTTTGGACAATTTAACTTAAAATGTTTTGTGTGTTTATTATTGAGTTGGTAGAAGGATTTTATATTCAAGCTCTTTGTCAGATATTAGAAATAGTTCTCTAATGTGTGGCTTGCCTTTTTACCTTCTTAACGCTATCTTTTGAAGATAGAAGTGTATAATTTTTGGTGAAATCCAGATTATCATTTATTTTTCTTTTATTATTAATTCATTATTGTTGTTGTTATTGTTATTCTTGGATAAAAAATATTTGCCTATCCAAAGGCCTCAGAAATATTTCGCTAGAGTTTATTCTACAAGTTTTATGGAATTTTTCTTCATATTTAGGTACATGACCCATCTTAAATTACTTGTCTGTGCTGCTGTGAGATAAGGAGAGACATTCACGTTTTCCTATGTGGATCTTCATTTAATCCAGTACCATTTCTTGAAAGAATGTTTGTTTCCTATTAAATTACCTTGGCACCCCCATATAGGTCTGTTTCTGGGTGCATTATTCTATTCCAGTGGCCCATTTAGAATAGTCTAATTCCATGTACTAATTATTGTAGTCTCTCAAAATCAAGTAAAGTTTTAAAATCAAGTAGCATAATTCAGCCAACTGAATTTTTGCTTTGGCTCTCCTAGATCTAAATATGCTACATCTGCACTCCTCTATAAATTTAAAACTAAGCTTCTATATTTCTCTAACAAAAAATGCCATTTCCATTTTGATTGAGATGGCATCCAAATTCACGTTGATTTGAGGAGACTTAACATCTTAATAATATTGTTTCTTCCAACTCATAGGCATGTTATTATCTCTACATCTTATCTGTATTTAATTTAAGTAAAATTTTGCAGATTTTAGTGTAAAGATCTTTCGTATTTGAATGAAATTTATAAGTATTTTATATTTTTATGATACTAAATAACATTTAAAATATCATTTTCAACTTTTACGGTACAATACAATAGATTTTTGTGTTCTGAAACTTTGCTCAACTCACTTATTAGTTCTAGCAGTTTTTATGAATATAAGAATTTCCTGCATTAACAAATATGATGCCTATGAATAAAGGCTGTTTTACTCCTCATTTTCAATCTTTAAATGTGTATTCTTTTTCTTGTTTATTGTATTCCATAAAACTGGCAGAAAGAGAAAAAGAGCATAGAGGTTCATTCATGGGGGGGGGGGGTGTTGTATGGCTCGGGCCAGGCAATGGTGCATATCACTCACACTCACATTTGAGCTGTCCTATGAACACACCTGAACCGTGCAGGAGACTAGGGCATGTCATCCAAGTCTGGATCCAGAATGACGAAACCACTGACTTGGTGAGTAGCTAGCCAGTCTATGGGGTAGGGAGACCAAGACCATTTTAAAAAACAATCAATTTACAAAATAATTTGAGTTTAATGATGAGTTCTGTAAAGAAAATTAACAGTGTCTGTCTGTGCCTATTTGATTGTGGGTCTATATATGTGGTTTTGGGTGCTTGTATAGTTTTTAGTCCATAATCACGTCTTTGGGTTTTCCACATGACTGTTGGTTAGAATTTTTCATACTCCTGGTCAGAGATATTTCCAGAGTTCTTTGTCTGCAGGGATCCATAAAGTCCTGGAAGTAATGCTGTGCCCATAGACATGCATTCAGCCTTAGTGGATTAAGAATGAGAAGTTTCTATGAGAACTGATTTCTACTGAGAGTGGTGAAATACAACCAGAAATTCAGTCTTTATTATTCTTTTCTCAAACACATTCTAGGATGCAAATTGCCTAATTTCTTATTTCCTCTCATTCTTTCTCCTAGACTATTCTCATTAGAGTCCATGAATCCACCAACCTAGATGAGGAACAAGTTCTAGGGTGACAAGGTTTTTGAGGTGAGGAAGAGGTCCAGAGCCAATGGCCAAGAAAGAATTCTTGAGACACCTTTGGTGCAAAAATGGTGATTTTATTAAAGAACGGGGACAGGATCCATGGGCAGGAAAAGCTGCTCCAAGTCTTATAGAGAGACTGGTAATATATTTGGGAGTTGGGGAGGTAAAGTCTAGGTAAGTTTTCAATGAGAATTTCATATGCTAAAGAAGATTTACAGGATACTGGAGGCCTAGGTATTGTCAAGCTAAGGTTGTTTTTTCCTCTGGCAAACAATAACATTCAAACAGTAGGGAGTTCTTGGAGAAACATTTTACTCTGCCAGACTCAAATATTTTTGCCAATGGACTGAAGGTTATAAGGAAACTTTATTCTATCTGCCATTTCCTTCTTGTCTTTGTTCCCCATATCAGTATGGAGGGGTGATGTTGGGGCTCCAGAAAACTGAGTCTGTAGGTTTTTGGAGATTAAGTTATTTATAAGATTGCCTTTTTCTGGTAATTTACTAAGATATTTGTAAACTGATGAAGACCCATGTCCTGCAGGACTGTGATCTCTATTAGCTAACCATTTGCTTGTCTTTTCTTTCCTTTGTCTTTGGGCAGCAAGGAGTGCCTGAGGAATATCACACATATCACACCTGGGGGTGGGTTTGTGACCTGTCAACTTGTCTTATGCTCCCTCATCATAGGGGACACAAATATTCAGTCCATAGCACTAGGTCTGAGGGCTTAAATGTTCTTTGTTTCCTTTTTTTTTTTCTTGTCAGTTTATTGCTCTTTAAGTTTTCAAAAAGAATTTGTATTTTTTCCTCAATTGTCTTCTTTCTTAAATATATTTAACGTATACAATTTGATGGTTTGATCTATGTACATATATTATAAAATCATCACTCTCAGTTGTAATCATGTAGTCATCAGTTGATATATGTGCATATTATAAAAGCATAAGCATCAGTTGATTAAAATCATCACTAACAGTTAACATATTTATTATGGACTTAAAATTCATATGTTAAAAACCCTAATCCCCAGGGATGGTATTTGGAGGTGGGGCCTTTAGGAGGTAATTAGGCTATGAGAGTGCAGTTTTCATGATGGAAATAGTGTCTTTATGAGAAGAGACCGAAGAGAGTTCCCTCCTTTCTCTCTGCCTCTTTGTTATTTTTTTTAATTTTTTAAATGTTTTATTCATTTTTTGAGAGATAGAGACAGACTGTGAGTGGGGGAGGGGCAGAGAGAGAGAGGGAAACACGGAATCTGAAGCAGGCTCCAAACTCTGAGTGGTCAGCACGGACTCTGACATAGAGCTCAAACTCAGAAACCATTAGATTATGACCTGAGCAAAAGTCACACTCTTAACTGACTGAGACACAGGTAACCCTCTCTTTGCCTCTTTGTGTGAGGACACAGCAAGGAGGCATCTATCTGCAAACCAGGAAGTGTCCCCATCAGAAACCTAATCAGCCAGCACCTGGATCTTGAATTTCCCAGCCTCCAGAACTGTGAGAAATAAATGTTTATAATTTACATAAAAAAGCAAATTCTAAAAGGAAGAAGTGATAATGAGGTTGGCTGTTTCCTTTTCAGCAACCCACATACAACTTCCAGACTACCACTTTGATCCCTTCACACATCCCAACACAACACTGTAGTCCAAAACAAATCGCCACTAAAACTAAGAGAAGTAAATAATCCTGACAGGTTAGTAGTGACTATGTCTTCCAAAGAAATCCAGTCTCTTTTAATATTCAGAGTTGGAAGAAATTTCTGTCAAAATGCAAACATAAGGAGAAAAAAACCCACAATACCAATTTCCTCATATTAATTCATACAACACTGCATTAAGACCATTAATAATGATAAACCAATAAATAGATAAATAGAAAACGTAACACATTCCCCAATAACAAGATTATTGCACACATTCTCCGAAGATATAAGAATTTAAGCATTTACATTTTTAATTCCTTTTACACTCAATTTCATTAATTATTAATAATTAGCTTAAAACATAGCACATAGCATCAGTGTCTGCCACAGAAATGCAACACAAAAGCCTCCTTCTCCCTGGAGATATGGTTCCTCTGAGCACAGACCAACAGGATTAGGAGTGCAATGAAGCTGAGTGCTGAAATTAAATTAATACCTTTGTGCAGAGACTCACAGGGTAGCAAATGCTGACAGGGTCTCCCCAGCCACTTCTCTAGCCTGCAGAGGCTCCTTTCAGCGCTTTGGTGTGGTGTGGTCTAAAATCATCTACACTGCCAGGACAGGCTGTGGAACAAAGTAGTTTCTGCCCTTCATACTAGTGGCAGCCTTCAGGTGAGTCTTTTTCATCCTGTGCATCTCTGTTTCCTTTTCAGTCTCTGGGGAGAACAATGTCCACACCTCCTTTAAGCTTCAATAATGGAACCTGTTGGCAGGAAGAACTTCCCTGCAGCACATGACTTTGTATACAAGGCTGTGGTGTACTAGACTCCTCTGTCACTTGGTCAAGTATGTGATATGGGGTGAGTTTCTTAAACTAAGCATCAAATTTCAGTGTCTAATATAGATGCCTAATGATTTTCTATCTCTTTGCCTCAAATGAGAAAGTGGAAGTGAAAATACAGTCAGTACAAAGTTTGAGAATATCATGTGATATATTAACAAACAGACAGGACCTCTTACATCTCACTACATTAAATATGGCCCAGATGCTGGAAAGCAGTAGCCAATCTACACCACTTTCTTCTTCTGAACAGATAAAGTGGACATGACAATAAAAAGCCATAGTGGTGTTGATTTAGAGAAGGACATCCTTATGTGCTGCTTTATCATACATTTCAAAAAGTCCCAAAGAAAGTAAGCACTACTTATCCAACTATTTGAATATTTCAAAATATTCAACACATTCAACTGTTTCCTTGCTAATTCATTCATTCATTATTTAGTTGTCAAAATGTAAGAAGCATTGACAATAAGCCAAGTACTGTCTAGTAGTACTGTGCTAGGTGCTATGGAAGGAGAAAAGATGGGGAAATAAAGTGATAAAGACATAAATCAAGAAGTTCATGATATTGTAAACTATATGTACACTAATGAAATATATTGTGATAAGCTTTACCTAAGACAACAACTTACTATAACTGAGGGATGGAGGAAGTCAACAGGGGGAGTGAATGAACTTTCTAGACTGAGGAGAAGGAGTTTGCCAAGGAAAGAAATGAGTGGGATTGGGGAAGTGAACAGAACATAGGAACAAAGGCACAGAGGTGACTGAAAATCTGCCATGATTGGAGACATTGAACCCCTCAGTAGGAGGGCTGTGGCATATAGTGCTGGTGGCTTTCCATAAACCACCATCTCCCCACAAAACCTCATCCTTCTTCCTTGGTGGGTAAACCTATCTCTTATTATAGAGGTAGCAAATGCCAAAAATTCCATTCCAAGACTCTCTTACAAATAAGTCTCTGGGACAGCACTTCATGCTGGCCAATAGAAACTGAGGAAAAAGTTTAACGGGGAATTCCGAGGTGCGTACTCCTCCATGAAAAGTTGCCGGAACAGAAATGACTCTCTTCCTTCCTGGATGTTGGCGTGGAACTACAAACATGAATGGAGAAATCTCTAGCCTCTGTGGATAGCAGCACAGAAAGGTTGACTGTTGGCACTCCCAGACATCATCATTTAGTTGCCTGACCACCCCAGAATTACCCTGCATCCAGGGTTAATTTAGTATAAGCGAGAAGTTTAGGGTTTTGTTTGTTTGTTTGTTTGGGAATGTTTAATTGTTCCAGCATCATTTGTTGAAAGGTTCTTTCTATCTTTGAATTGCCTTTGTACCTTTGTCAAAATCAGTTGGGCTAATATGTGGGCCTAATTCTAGATTCTTTGTCCTATTCATTTACTCATGTCTCTATTCCTCCACAAATACTATTAGTCTTTATTGCTGTAGCTACATGATAAGTCTTCTGAGTACACTGACTTTATTCTTCGATTTCAAAATTGTTTTAGCTACTACAGTGCCTGTGCCTTTCCATATAAATTTTAGAACAATCTCATCTATATCTCAAAAACAAACTTGATAGGATTTTGATAATAATTGTATTAAACCTATATGTCAATTCAAGGAAAATCAACATCTTTGCTATTTTGTCTTCCAATCCATGAGCACTATTATTTCCCCATTTGTTTAGATGTTCTTTGATTTTGTATATCAGTTGGTTAGCAGTTTTCAACATACAAGTCCTGGATGTGCTTTGCTAGATTTAGACCTAAGTATATTATTTTAGAAATTGTAAATGATGCTATATTCACTTTCAGTGTCCACAAATTCATTGGTAGTATATAGAAATACAGTAGATTTTTGCATGATTATCTTGTATCCTGCAACTTCACTGAATTTAAATCTGGGAGATTTTCATACCTTTTTCAGGATTTTTCACATAGACAATCATGCCATTTAAAAATAAGAACAAATTGTTTCTCTTTTATTTGTATACTTTTTATTTCCTTTACTTGCTTTAGTTGTGATAAGTAGAAGAGCTAGCACTATGTTGAATAAAAGGGTAAAAGTGAACTTCCTTGCCTTTTTCCTGATTTTAGTGGGAAAACATTTTTCACCATTAATAATAATGGTAGTTGTAAGTTTTTAGATGCTCTTTATCAAGTTGGGAAGTGCCCTTAAATTTCTATTTTTCTGAGACCTTTTTCTAACATAAATAAGTATTATGATTTGCTAAATGCTGATTTTGCAACATAAATAATGGTATACTTTTTAACCTTTAGTATGTTAATGTAATGAGTTATAATCATTAATTTTTAAATATTGAACCAACTTTGCATCCTGGAATAGAGCTCATTTGGTCATGGTATATAATTATTCTTACATATTACTAAATAATGTCAGTAATAGTTTGCTATATTATATTCATGAGATTATATTCATGAGAGATATTGGTATGTGATTTTTTTTGGTATTGTATTATCTATTTTTGGTATCAGGGTAATAGTGGAAGTGTTCCTTCCTTTTCTATTTTCTGGAAGAGATTGTATAGAATACGTGTTATTTTTTTTAAAAGCATTTTGTAGAATTCTCCAGTGAAATTACCTGGTCATAGAGTTTTGTTTTGTTTTTTTTTTAGGGGCGGTTGGGGAGATTTTGAAATTACTATTTCAATTGTCTTTTTTTAATGTTTATTTATTTATTTTTAAAGAGAAGGGGGAGAAAGGGAGGGGCAGAGAGAGAGGGAGAGAGAGAATCCAAAGCAAGCTCCATGCTTTCAGTGCAGAGCCCAACATCAGGCTCCATCTCAAGAGCCATGAGATCATGACCTGAGCTGATCAAGAGTTGGATGCTTAATCGACTGAGCCACCCAGACATCACCTATTTCAATTGTCTTAATCATTATAGGGCTATTCAAATTATGTATACTGCATTGAGTGAGTTGTGGTAGTCTGTAATTTTGAAGGATTTGGTCCAATTCATCTAAACTACCAAATTTACATGTAAAGAGTTGTTCATAGAATTCTTTCATTATAGAATTTCCTTATCATTTTGATATCTGCACAGCCTGTAGTGATATTATAGTAATATTGACTGATATTGTTAAATGTCTCTTTTTTCTGTTTTTCTCATTCTAGATAGAAGTTTGTCAATTGTATTATTTTAAAAGAACCTGTTCTTATTTTCATTATTTTTTCTATTATTTTTAATATTTTAAAATCTGCTCTTTATTATTTCATTTCTTCTGCTTCCTTAGAGTTCATTTTGTTCTTTTTCCAACTTACTGAGGTGTGAACATGGATATTGGCTGAAGACTTCATCTTGTCTGATGCATGCATTTAATGCTATAAATTTCCCTTTCAAAACTGATTTAGCTGCATACCACAAATTTTAATATGTTCTCTTTTTATTTTCATTTATACATTTTATTTTCCTTGAGAGTTCCTTTTTTTAAATGCATTATTTTGAACTGTGTTTAGTTTCTAAGTATTTGGAGATTTTTCTGCTTTTGATTTCTAATTTGATTCCATTGTGGTAGGGAAGAATAGTCTGTATGATTTTAATCATCTTGAATTTATTGAGATATCTTTTAGTGCCCAAGATACAGTCTATTTTGGTACAAGTTTTTTGAGAACTTAAAAAGAATGTGTTGGGAAAAGTAGTCTGTAGATGGTATTACACTCTGTTGGTTGATAGTTTTGTTGAGTTCTTCTATATTCTTGTTCATTTTTTGTTTAGTTTTATCAATTACTAAAAGAGGAATATTGAAGCCTCCAACTATAATGGTAGATTTGTTTAATTCTTTCAGTTCTGTCCATTTTTGCTTCACATATTCTGCAACTGTTGGTTGGTTCATACATATTTTGGATTGTTAATTTGTCTTAGATTGACCCTTTTATCATTATGTCATGTCTCTTTTTGTGTCTAATAATTTTCTCTGAAGCCTATTTTATCTGATATTAACATAAACTTTCCTAGTTTCTTGTGATTAATGTTTGTATAATGTATCTTTCTCCATCTTTCATTTTCAATATGCCTACCTCTCTGTATTTTGAAGTAAATTTCTTATAGGCAGTGTATAGTCTGGCAGTGCCATTAATTCACTGTGTTAACTTCTGTGTTTTAACTGCATATCAACTATTCATCTTTAATGTAGTTAGTGATATGTTAGGACTTAAATTTGGCATTATACATTTTTTTCTGTTTTTCATTTTTCTGTTTTTTTATGACTTTCTGAGGATTATTTACAAATTTTTAGAATTGAATTTTTATTTATCTATATTGTTTTTAGTATATGTTTGTATAGACTTCTTAATAGTCACTTTATGTATCATATCTGCATGACCTTTCACAACGTGATGACATCATTAAGATGTCATCTTAATTCTTCAAATTAAGAAAACTTACCTCCATTTATATATCTTCTCCCTGCCCCATTTATATGTAATTGGTTTAAACATTTCCTTTACATACATTTAGAACCACATTGGGCAGTGTTATAATTTTTTATTTCTCTCCCAAATATAATTTACAAGATGCAAAGGAAAAGGAGAGTCCAGTATATTTATGCATATTTTTGCCATATTTTTTTCCCTTCCTAAAGTTCAAAAGTTCCTTCTTTTATAATTTTCTCTCTGTTTAGGGAATTTATTTAGTAGAGTTCCATTTTCTTTCAATTTAAAATGTCTTGATTTCCCTTTCATTCCTGAAGGTTATTTTTTGCTGGATATAGCAATCTGGGTTGAGAGTTCTTATTTCTGGCCTCCTTAATTTTTTTTTTTTTATGAGAAATCTGCTGCCATTCAAATTGTTTTCTCCTTACAGATAATATGTCATTTATTTTTGGTTGTTTTCAAGGTTTTTTTTTTTCCTTCATCTTCAATTTTCAGACCTTTGACTATGATGTATCTTGACATTGACCTTTATTAGATTTGTCTTATTTGAAATTTGCTGAGCTTCTTCAATCTGCAAAATTATGTGATTTTGCACATTTGGAGTTTTCATCCATTATTTTTCTGGGTACGTTCCAGTCTCAGCTTACCTTCTCTTTCTGGGATTACAATGACACAAATATTAGAATTTTTTTATTGTAAGATTCACAAGTCACTGAGGCTTTTAGTTTTCAGTATATTTTAGGGTTTTTGTTGTGGTTCAGGTCAGGTAATTTGTATTGTTCTGTCTAAAGCTCCGTGATTATTTCCTCTGTCACCTCCATTCCTATGTTTAGCCCATCCATTGAGATTTTTTGTTTTTTGTTTTTGTTATTGTATTTTTCAGTTCTATATTACCTTTGGATTCTTCTTTATAGTCTTTATATCTTCTATTTATTTGCTGATATTTTCTATTTATTTGTTTGTTGAGAAAGTCTAAGTCTATTGTTTTTACTTGTTTCAATCATGTACATAATCAGGCATTACAATAATTTTAAAAGGATTGTTTTTCAACATTTGCCAGATTATTGTAATGTTTCTGTTATTTCTGTGTTATCAACATATATTATATATACACACACTCACATAGATTTCCCTGGTTCTTGGTATGTAAAGTTATGCTTGATTGAAAACTAGACCTTTTGGTTATTATTCTATGAGACTCTGGATCTCTTTTTATTTAAAGTAGCTTCCTTGCAGTTACTCTAGCATAAGAAGAAAGTAGCACTAGCTCATTATTTCCAGGTAGGGATAATAGTCTACATTGTATAGTTGGCTTCTATTAACACCTAAGGTAGTGTGGGCTCTTGGTTATTGCTTGTTAATGGTGGTTGTTCTGGCTCTCCTCTAGGCCTCCACTGATACCTCCTTGGCTGGGAGGTGCAGGAGTATGTTACTGTTTCCCATGTGACCTTTGCTGAACATCGCTTTGGGGATGGCCTCATTACTGCTGAGTGGTGGTGAAGGTCCTGATCCTCTACTAGACCTTCTATTACATCACCTCAGTGGAGAGAGGGAGGTATGCCTCTTGAGCCAAGTGAAGGTGGAAATTCAACTCCCTAAATGGTCTCTACTACATGATCATTACTACATGACAAGAAGAGAAGTCCAGAATCCCTATGTAGGTGTCTCTGATACCACCCCAGCAGGGTGAATGGGTGGGAGTGCTAGAATGCCATAGTAAAGCCTGGCAAGAGCAGAATTCTAGGGTACCCATCTGGCTTTCTAGGCACAGGAGTGTGAGGGGAACCAGTTTTTTTGTGTGTCATTTGGCTACAAGAGAATGGTCATTATCTAAAAGTTTTCTGTATGCCAAGGTTTTCCCTTTTTTGGTTCTTTGGATGAGGTAGCAGGCTTTAGGTTATTATTATTATTTTTGGTCTATGCTTTTTGACATTTTCACATTGTTTCTTCAACTCCAACTTTAAGATATATATAAAAAGGAAACTGAAACTCACCAATATATTTTTCCTTGATCTTGAGATTCCCCAACCAGTGTGGGAAATCTTCTCTCCACCTTATAGTGGTTTTATGTATATTGCCCAGGTTTACAATTGTATTTATTGGGAAGAATAGTAGGAGGTATATCTGTTTTATCTTTTTGGAAGTGGAATTCTTCTTCTGAGTATTCCTTTACTCTTCCTCCTTTGCTGAGCATATTCTCCTCTTTGTACCCTGTATCTCATGCCTGGTAAGTTTTTTATTGTTTGTTTGTTTGTTTTGTTTTGTTTTTCTGGGCCAGTCCCCTTCTGGAAAGACCGAGACTCAATATTGTCTCTATTGGTGGTTAATATTCCAGGAACATCACCACAGGAATACCAGTAAAAACTCATACTGTCATTCAGGGGTTAGGGAACCCAGGTGTTCTGTCAATTTTCTGCATTCTTTGGGTCCATGCTTGTCTTTATGTTTCCATCAACAATGCATCTAGCACCCCTAAGCCCAGTTCTAACATCTGCACAATGGGGATAATCATACTTTGCAGGCTTTTTCTCTGCACTAAATGAGATATTATAAGGGAATTATTTGTGAATTGTGCATCGTGATAGAAATGTTTTATATTATTGTTGCTGTGGAAAAAGAAAAGAAAGAAAAGCATGCTCAAGTGTCTTAATAAGTGAAGGAAAACCAAATATTTCAAATGTGCCCTTAGTAATTCCCATCCATAAAAGGGAGTGTTAACAATATTATGTGTTAAGAATACAGTGGAAAACACAGCCAGGTTCCTTGACCTCATGAAGATTACATGCTACTGGAGGACATACACAATTAGTAAATAACTAAACAAATAACTATATATATTATTGATTGTGCTAAGTGCTGTGAGGTTGAAAATAAAAAGGTTAATGAAATAGACTGGAAGTAAGAGAAGAAGAGGTATTTTATGTAAAATATTCAAAATGAAGTTATGCCTGCTTGTGCTGAGAATAAAGAATGAGAAGACCCAGCTGTACAAGAGCTCAGGAGGATGTTACATCGAAGAGCAACTGCAAAGGTCTGGAGAGAGAAATACTTTGTAATTTTGAGTCAAGACACATTTGGATACCTAAAATTATTTAACTTGATCTTCTAGGAAAAAAAAAACTGGATTGGAAATTCAATTTTGGATCTGTTAATTGAGAACTAGAAGGTGAAAACTTTGAAATATATCCCTAGGTGATAATGTTCTTTCTTCTTCCCTTATTCCTTCTAATCCTTACCTTTTATTTTTGTCTTCATACTTATTTTAGCTGTAAACAGCAATAATGGTCATTTAATATGAGAGGTAAGAAAAAGATTCATCAGCTGAAATAAGCCAGAAAGTGGTATAATGAGTGAAAAATAAAATTCACTGTCTGTGAAGATAGATGGAGTGTTCCATATTTTCAGAAGAAACAACACTCAGATGACTGCACACTGTCCATGACATGCTAGTGCAGAGCTGGTTTTATAATCCATATTGAAGACTTAGTGCAGTTAATGCTGGGAAGGTGGAATGGAGAACAGCAGAGCTGAGACTTTGAAGACAGAATGTAGGTTACAAGCTTTACTTGTCTGTTTTTTTTTTTTCTGCAGATGTCTTAGAAGATGTTTCAGTTTGCTATCTCCCACCACCAGATAGTTTCTATATTAATTTACCCTAGGCTCAAAAATTAAATCATGAATTTTAAATAGAATATTACATTTAAAAGACATGGCCAAGTCATTAGTTCCACACCAAAGATAGCTAATACCTCACACACCTAGTCCCATGCTCTTTCACTGCAAACATGACAGATGGCAACACTAAATGATTCCTGTCATCTTTTCTTCCTGGTTGTTGAGTCAGATACCTTTTAAACGCAACACTCCAGGAAAACCATTACCACCAGTTGGTGCTAACATCTTTAGTACAACTTATTTGCTCCAAGTGCTTTATTCTAAACTCTACTTATGTTTTCCCAAGCACCCCACTTAAATTTCTTATATATTGAATATGTTGAAGTCACACAATGGAAGGCACTTGGATCTCTGAATGACTAGTTTGACAAAGTCCAGTTGACCAGGAATTCACATTGGATTGGTGTGTGGAAACCAATTTGATTGTGTGAAGAAAAAGGAAAAAAAGAAAAAAAGAAACTAAAAACTTCAGGTAGGAGAATATTTGCTTAGCCCACTGAGATGTTTTAGGGTCCCGAGAGGAGGCAGAAAGGTGAAATCTTTTCAGGATAAGCTCATGAGTTCTAGGGCTGAGACTATGGTCCTGAGGACCTTGAGTGATTTCTTTGAATTAGGACCTGGGGCACGAACCATGAGAAGGCAGTCTCAGATGCTGAAATGGAAATTACTGTGAACTTCCAAGAGAGGGAACCTGTACATTCCGGGTCTGGTAGAGATTTTCTTGTTGTTGTTGTTATTGTTGTTTTGTTTTGTTTTGTTTTTTGTTGTTGTAGTTTCATTTATTTATTTGTTTGTTTATTTATTTATTTATATGAGAATGGAAGTGAATGTGACACAAAGAAAAGCAAGCCCAGCACTGATGTTATCTCTGGGTACCACTTGGAGAAGTGATGTGGCTGATTTGTGGGGCTAAAGGGAAGACTGCTTGAGAGACAGCAACAAGGGTATGGCTTGCCTGTGGTGTCACAGCATTTCGAAGATGAGCCTCCTTGCTCCCTTATGGGTGGTCTGAGTCAAGTTTCAGAGAGAAACCAAAACTGAGAGTGAAATGGGTAATATCTCAATGAATGGCATATGCTTCAATCAGATTAGTTAAATGAGATAATACAGACAAACAAGTGAGCATAAATGAATAAATGGAGTATATGATTAAATCTTCAAATAAAAAGATTAGCTTACTATGGAGAGTGACAGATGTTACTACAGCAGGTAGTAAAGTAGTCCAAGGCTGGAACTTCACCTTCAAAAATTCTCTAAATATTTAAAATATGGAACAATCTTAAAGTTGGTCTTACATTTTATATAGATATAAAGTTGGCTTTCTGAAAGCCACTCCACTAGCTAATGAAAGAACCAAGACCAAATCTGATGTCTCTTGACTCCAACTCTAGGATTTTTCCAATATAGCAGGTTTTTAAATTTTTTTAATGTTTATTTATTTTTGACACAGAGAGAGGGACAGAGAATAAATGGGGGAGGGGCAGAGAGAGAGAGAGGGACACAGAATCCGAAGCAGGCTCCAGGTTCTGAGCTGTCAGTACAGAGCCCGACGTGGGGCTCTAACTCACAGACCACGTGGCTCGAACTCACAGACCGCACGATCATGACCTGAGCCATAGTCAGATGCTCAACTGACTAAGCCACCCAGGTGCCCCTCCAATATAGCAGTTTTTAAGGATCCCTTAGGACAAAGCCAAAACCTGTAGTCTCAAGGAAGAACAAAGGACTGTAGTTTTGGTCATGGACTAACAAATAATTTATCCTGTTCAAGGGACTGTCACTGTCCCATCATAATAAAACCTTTTCTCACCTCATTCCTAACTCTATAAAAGTCTTTTCATTAAAGACAGCTCAGTGAGAGTCCTTTCTCCTTTCTTCATGAGCCTCCTCCCAGCCCCTGTCTTCATCTCCACTATTGTATTATAGATTCACAATGTCCTGTTTCTTTTCTTTGAACAAGTAAAATGAAAGCCATTGCTGTCAAATCCCATCTCCAGGGAAACTTCGGTTCCCATACCCAGGGCCAGCAACATCCCAATCTGTGGTCCAATGTCTCCCACAATTTGAAAACATTGCACTGTGAATGGTTCACTACAGGAAGCAGAATTGCTCTCAGGAGATTGGACAGCCATTATCTAATGTGTATGCCAACTCTTAGAGGTATCATGGCTACCATTTTGATTTCTCATCACTAAATATGGAGTATTAAACCAGTAATGCAACACTGGTCTGAAATGCAACATTCAGATTTTATTCAAGATTCTAATGGGAGATTTCTCACTGCCCTGTGGATTCTTAGGGTGAACAGGTCTCATTTGGTCATAAGCACAGGACCTTAGATTACTCAAATTCTTTATTAATATCCTAGTTTAGAATTAGAAACCACTGGTAAATGCTATGCCAAGTGTTTGCTTCTTCACTCCTTAAGGGTCAGGGGTGGAAATCAAGGTAGGCATGTGGGAATACAAACACCAGGAAGGGGGGCAGGAAATTTCTCTACTGATGAGTTTCCTATAAAGTAAATACCCTAATAATTGTCAAGGGATCAATATTTATTATCAACTAACATCTCAGCTATCAGCAAGAAACTCAGGATTAGAGGAAATAGCACAGAGAAATGTAGATGAAGGTTGTAGAGTGAAGCCAGTGAGAATGCTGTGGGTAGGCTTGTGGGGGGAAAGATATATTTACAGTTGTCAGAACATGAAAAGAAATACTCATGAGGCTTTCCTTCTCAGAATGCATATGTTCGTTTAGAGCCTATTTTGGGCCCATGGCTGTTTCTCTTTTTTTTTTCTTTAATTTAATTTTTTTTTTAATTTACATCCAAATTAGTTAGCATATAGTGCAACAATGATTTCAGGAGTAGATTCCTTAATGCCCCTTACCCATTTAGCCCATCCCTCCTGCCACAACCCCTCCAGTAACCCTCTGCTTGTTCTCCATATTTAAGAGTTTCTTATGCTTTGTCCCCCTCCTTGTTTTTACATTATTTTTGTTTCCCTTCACTTATGTTCATCTGTTTTGTCTCTTAAAGTCCTTCTGCACAGCAAAGGAAACAATCGGCAAAACTAACAGGCAACCAACAGAATGGGAGAAGATATTTGCAAACAACATATCAGATAAAAGGTTAGTATCCAAAATCTATAAAGAACTTATCAAACTCAACACACAAAAAACAAACAGTTCATTGAGAAATGGGGAAAAGACATGAATAGACACTTCTCCAAAGAAGACATCCAGATGCCCAACTGATACATGAAAAAATGTTCCACATTACTCATCATCAGGGAAATACAAATCAAAACCACAATGAAATACCACCTTACATCTGTCAGAATAGCTAAAATGAACAACTCAGGTAAAAACAGATGTTGGCAAGGATGCGGAGGAAGAGGATCTCTTTTGCATTGTTGGTGGGAATGCAAGCTGGTGCGCCACTCTGGAAAACAGTATGGAGGTTCCTCAAAAAATTAAAAATAGAATTACCCTGTGACTCATGGCTATCTCTTTAGTTGACTGTGCCACTTGACATCATTGGGTTTTTCATCTATAGATGGCAGATATTTGTTCTAGGCAGTGATCTCTTGTCCCTGTTTTAAAACTTCAGTAGAAGAATTTAGATTCTCCCAGGGGATCCCATTCTACAATCTAGTATCCTCTTTCTAACATAGACATTTTTTTTTAATTTGACCTGAATTCTTGAATGCTGACTTGATTCATTTCCTCTGGATATGTATACAGGCACAGTACTGGAAATAATGCTTCATTTTTCTGTGTTGTGTTTTAGGTATTAGAGTCAGAAGGCTATCATTCAAGACCTGTTTTTACTATTTATATCCATCAACTGTAAATAAAAATAATACCTGTTTTGTATGGCTGTTGGCTGTTGTTACCAAATAACACTTATGGAAGCAGTCTGTCACTTGGAAATCATAGATCAACTGGGGAGTATTTTCATTATATTGTGATTTTGACCTTTTCTAAGGCTTGTCTGACTATTGGGTCTCTCAAGGATGTAGGATGTATCTCCACAGCTGAAATTTTTTTGGTCAACATTCCTGGGGAGTTCCCTGCCATGTTGTCATTTGTTGACTCCCTTCTGAATTGGTACGCTTGTGCTGCAGTTATTTTGAAGCCTAGTGGATTCAAAGGGAAGTCAAAAAATTTATTTACTTTATGTTGGTTACACTGCAACCCACAGGACACAACAAAATATAGAGGAGATATACTGGACACCATATCAAGGTATACTGAAAAAAAAAAGACATAGGACAGCAGAACATTATAGGATATAGAAAAATGTAACTAATTTTCTCTTAATACTATGTGACTTTAGAGGGTCATAGTCCCAAGCCAAAGGAAAATGGTTTGACTGTGAAATGACTGGCTCTCTCATACTTAGGTTTTATTATGCAGTCCATTTTCCTTTCTGCTAGGAATTGCTTGAATGTGGAGGATGTCCTTTCATCCACCACTCTCCCCCACCCCCACCCAGATCCAACCTCCAACTTTCTTCACTTTGCTCTGTACCCTGGAGGTTTACCTGTGTAAATGGCATTAGTAGGATACTTCTCCCTCTGGCTTCCAACTGAATTCCACAAATGTGGATCGCTGGCTAAAGGAGAGAGCAGGAAAATGAGGCCAGAACACTTGTTCTCCAGGCCCCTTCCAGAAATGTTTCTTTCCATGAGTTAGCTGTTTCTCAAAAAATTGTATATCCTATTGGGCAGCCCTCTCTTCATGTGTCTTTATCCCAAAGTAGGCTACATCTCTTTGGCTCTTCAGGCCAAGATACAGAAATTATGTGCTAAATTTCAGCTGTTACTAATCCTCAGGATACTACACTATCTCTGTGGGTAGTAGAGTTCACTGCCAAAACCTTATATATAGTCCCTTTTTTATACTCTTCTCAAACTCCTAGATTGTGACAGATCTTTCTTGCCTAAACCTTAGTTAGTCTCTAACGATGGCCTCTTTTGGAGGTGGCACAGTGGAAGGTATTGTGGTTCTGTGGCCTGAAGGTAGGGTGATCACTGGGAGGGGAAAAAGCAAAATCACATGATGTATGGCCCTTGCCATTTCCCTTCTTCCTAAATTCCTCTGACATTTGATCCAAGCAAAATGTCAAATGCATAATAAAGACCAGTTTGGAAGATATAGAAAGACCTCTAGGAGGTGAATGAAGGATTTGTGGAGATTAGGAAACAGGGATAGTGATTTCATCATTTCCTTTGATTGCAGAAGTTCTTGCAGTCTCTGCGCAGTTCTTTCTTTTAAGCCTCCACTTACTTGCTGTGTGAATGTGGAAGAAGTTATTTAACCCATTCATGCCTCCATTTCATCAAGAGTAAAAAGACAGAACATTCTTAAGATTTGGAATTGAGTGGGTTAATACATCGTAAAATGCATATAATGATGCTTCAAAACTCAATAAATCTTAGCTGTTATTTTGGCTTCTCCTTCTGCACCTTTTCTCCTGCTCTTCCTTCATCTTATTAGTATTCTCATAATTATTTTTTCCACCAACGTGGTATTTTCGGTCAACACTGGTCTTTCCAGGAAACTACGAATTCCAGCCTTAGGATTCAATTAGTTCGATTCCTCAGGATTCTGAATTCCAGTCCTGATTTATTCTTCATCTCATAGTAACCTGCAGGAGAGGATTTTCATCTTTTTATTTCCCCCTAGGCTTCCGATTTTATTAATTTCCCCCAAATCATGAGGCAAAACTAATTTTAACCATCATAAAATTAGCTGGAAGTTGAAAGATAAGCATGACTGATCTAAACTATCTCAGGCATTTTATTAAGAAAAGGAATTCTTATTGTAAACTGAATTCTTCCTGCTTCCATTTATCTGTTTTTCTGATGATTTATTCTCACTTGAGATATTTAATGTATTTCCTCTTATTTATTTGTGGGTGTTGATAATTACTGGAAAACCTTGAGGTTTGCTCTGTGGCAAACTAGAGATACATACAGTTTCCCTTCTGGGCCTTGAGCTCATCAACTGATTTCTATTCCAGTTTGCTTTCTGCCCAGGTATTGTCATTGCTTACATCCTTAATTCATTCAGATGCTTCTATTGGAGAGAATTTTTAGAGACCTCCTTGCCACTCTCTATCCCCTTCCTTTACTTGGTTTTAGTTTAGTTTAATAACATATACCTATATACTTTTATATATTATGTTCATTTGTTCAGTGGCTGTCTTCTCCACTGGCAAATAAGTCATTTGAGAGGCAGGATTTTGATAATTTTGTTTATTTCTATATCCCAGGCACCTATGTGTGCTGGAAAACTTCAATTTTTCCCATCATATCTACTCTCCTATTTGATATGCATACCATAATTTGACCCATAAGATGGAACAGTGGATCCCTTTTAGGATATATTTGACCTGAGTATCTCTGAAGGATGTTGGCAGTTAGAAAGTGTAGTCACCTATGTGTATCTGTGTTCTGATCATACTCCCTCTATCCCTTCTCCTGTAGGACAGACTTTAGCTTTCCTCTGGTATCTATTAAGTTATATCCATAACTTTGTAAAAGAATCTTTTTGCGAATATTGCCTCGACTAACCCACTTTTTTCTGCATGTGCCTTGACTGATATATCCTGTATTTGCCACATAATAAATGTGTTTTTAATGCTTTTCAATAGCTAGAAGTTGGTTTTAAAGAAAGAAGACTTATGTTATTACTTCCATGAGGTTAATAGGAGGAGGTTCTTAAAAGGTGAAAGATGATCTTCCATAATACAAACTGTTGCCCTGAAATAAACCCCAAAATTTAAAAAATCTAGAAAGAAATAAGTTTTAAACCCACAAAAATATTTGTAGTTTCATCAGGATAGAAAATAAATGATAAAGTTTATTAAGAATCTCTGAGATTTAATCCTCTTCCTGGTGGTTTATCTGTTATCATTATGACTGGTTTTGTTCTTACCCCATAACTTATACCTTCTGCAGCACAGCTGTGTCATCCAGGGTCTTGGAGCTAAAATTATACTTTGTTTCCAACATGAATTTAAGTTTTATATTTTCTGAGAATCCACAAGAAAAATAAAGTCTATTATATACTCTGGGATTTTCTAAAGCGAACTTCATTTTGGTTGACAACTAGCCACATTCTACAGGCTAATGTACTTGCTCTTTCAGTAAACTATTTTCTTATTTACAAGGCACTGCCTATTGAACCAAGATGTCAGTAGATAATCAGGTAAATTGCCACTTCCACATCACTTGTGGAGATGAAGATGGTTTGGGATATTCACTGGGTAAAAAGAGTACAACAGACTGAATGCATCTTTTTTCCCATTCATCTTGAAGATCTCACAGTGACTGTCAGTCAAATTATAAGCCTTTAAGAAGTGCATATTAGATTTTACTAGGAGAATTCTGGGAAGATGATAATCTCAACAGTGAATTTTTTTTTTTTACTGAGGTAAAACTGGTTTATAACATTGTATTAGTTTCAGGTGTGCAACATAATAATTTGATATTTTCATACACTACAAAGTTATCACCACAGTAAATTTATTTATAATCTGTCATCTTACAATTGACCTCCTTCATCCCTTTTTCTCATCTCCTGACCAACTTCCCCTGTGATAACCACCAATATGTTCTCTGAAACTATGGCTTTTGCTTTGTTTATTTGATTTGTTTTTCAAATTCCACTTGTAAACAAAACCATACAGTATTTATCTTTCTTGGTCTGCCTCATTTTACTTGGCACAATACCCTCAAGGTCCATTCATGTCATCATGAATGGTAAGATTTCCTTTTATATGTCTGAGTATTATTCCATTATGTATATGCATTGTGTACACACACACACACACACACACACACACACCTTAACTTCTTTACCCATTCATCCATCAATTTACACTCCCACCAACAGTGTATGAGGGTACTCTTTTTTTCCACATCTTCTCTAACACTTCTTATTTCTTCTCTTTTTGATAATTGCCATTCTAACAGGGGTGATGTGATATCTCATTGTGGTTTTAATTTGCTTTTCTTTGATAATTAGTGATAATGAAATTCGCTTTGTGTTCCTGTTGGCCATCTGCATGTCTTTTTTGGGAAAATGTCTATTTAGATTTTCTACCTATTTTTGTTTTCTGCTATTGAGCAATTTTTTATATATTGTGGTTACTAATGACTTATTTGATACATGATTTGCAAATATTTTCTCTGATTCAATAAATTCCCCTTTCATTTTGTTGATGGATTCCTTTGCTGTGCAGTTTTTGTTTGTTTGTTTGTTTGTTTGATGTAGTCCCACTTGTTTATTTTTGCTTTTGTTGCTTTTGCTTTTGAAGTTGGATTCAAAAAACCAGTGCCAAGACCAATGTCAGGGAGCTTAGCACCTATGTTTTCTTCTACGAGTTTTATGGCTTCATTACATCCAAGTATTTAATCCACTTTGAGTTAATTTTGTGCATGGTGTAAGATAGTGCTCTAGATTGATTCTCCTTCATGTGGCTGTCCAGTTTTACCAAAAGCATATATTGAAAATACTATTCTTTTATACTCCTTGTATATTTTTAGCTACTTTGTCATAAGTAGTAGGCTATATATGTGTGGGATTATTTCTGGGCTCTCTATTCAGTTGCATTGATCTATGTGTCTGTATTTATGCCAATACCACACTGTTTTGATTGTTATAGATTTGTAATATAGTTTGAAACTAGTGAGCATGATACCTCTTCTTTCTCAAGATTGTTTTGATTATTACTTACAACAACGTGGATAGAACTAGAGTGTATTATGCTAAGAGAAATAAGTCACAGAAAGACATATATGATATGATTTCACTCGTGGAATTTAAGAAACAAAACAAATGAATGTAGAGGGAGTGAAGGAAAAATAAGATAAAAACAGAGAGGGAAGCAAATCATAAGAGACTCTTCTAAAAATTTTTTAAATGTTTATATATTTTTGATAGATAGAACATGTACAAGAGTTGGGGGGGTGTGCAGAGAGAAAGCCAGAGACACAGAATCCAAAGCAGGCTCTAGGCTCTGAGCTGTCAGCACAAAGCCCAATGACACAGGGCTCCACTTCACGACCTGTGAGATCATGACCTGAGCTGAAGTTGGAAGTTTAACTGACTGAGCCACCCAGGGGCCCCCTTAAGAGACTCTTAAGTACAGAGAACAAACTGAAGCTTGCTAGAGGGGAGATGGGTGGAGGGGGATGGGCTAAATGGGTGATGGCATTAAGGAGGGCACTTGTTGGAATGAACACTGGGTGTTACATGTAAGTGATAAATCACTAAATTCTACTCCTGAAACCAATACTACACGATATTACTACACTATATTACACTATATTACAATATACTACACTATATTACAATACTACACTCTATGTTAACTAACTTGAATTAAAAAGAAAAGAAAATAAAAGAAAAAGTAAAAAACAAAAATTGTTTTGGATATTTTGTGTGTGTGTGCTCTACACACATTTTGGAATTATTTGTTCTATTTCTGTGAAAAATGTCATTAGAATTTTAATATGGATTACATTGAATCTGTACATTGCTTTGATATTTTAACAATATTAATTCTTCTAATCCATGAACATGAAATATCCACTTTTTTGATTGTGTATATTCTTCAATTTCTTTCATCTGTAACTGATAGCTTTCAATGTACAATTCTTTCACTTCTTGGTTAAAATTATTTCTAGATATTTTATTCTTTTTGATGTAACCATAAATGGGATTGCTTTCTTAATTTGTCATCGTGATACTTTGTTTTTGTTGTACAGAAATGCAACAGATTTTTGTGTACTGACTTTGTATCCTGCAACTTTACTGAATTTTTTTATTAAATCTAATAGCTTTCTGGTGGAGGCTTTAGGATTTTCTATGAAGTATCATTTTATCCTCAAATAGTGACAGTTTTATATTTTCCTAACCAATCTGGGTGCATTTTATGTCTTTTTCTTGCTTAATTGGTGTAACACAGCTTTTCAATACAATGTTGAAGAAAAATGACAAGAGTGGGTAACCTTGTCTGTTCCTGATCTTAGACTCTAGGAAAATCTTTCAGCTTTTCCTCATTTAGTATGATGTTAGCTGTGGGTTTGTCATATATGACATGCATTACATTGAAGTATATTTCTTCTATACTCATTTTGTTGAGTTTTTTTTTAATCATAATTGGATGTTGGGTTTTGTCAAATGCTTTTTCTGCATCTATTGAGATGACATTTTTATCCTTCATTGTGTTAACGTGTTGTATCATGTTATTGATTTCTGGATGTTGAACCATTCTTTCATCCTTATAATATATCCCACCTTATCATGGTGCATTACTCTTTTAATGCATTGTTGAATTCAATTTGCTAATATTTCATTGAGGATTTTTTCATCTTGCTCATCAGGGATATTAGCCTGTAATTTTCTTTTTTTTTCCTTCTCTTTTCCTTTCCCTTTCCCTTTCCCTTTCCTTTTCCCTTTCCCTTTTCCTTTCCTTTCCTTTCCTTTCCTTTCCTTTCCTTTCCTTTCCTTTCCTTTCCTTTCCCTTTCCCTTTCCCTTTCCTTTCTTCTCCTCTCCTCTCTTGTCTTCTTTTCTTTTTTTTTCTTTTCTTTTTCTTTGTGTATGTCTGCATATGTCCGTGTTTAGTTTTCCTATCAGGGCAATTATGGCCTCATAAAATTTGTTAGAAAGTATTACCTCCTCTTCAATTTTTGGAACTCTTTGAGAAGGATAGATATATAATATTTAAATGTTTAATAAAAATTGATCACTGAAGCTGTGTGATAAAGAATTTTTGTTTTTTGGAAGGGTTTTGAGTACTGATTCAATCTCCATACTAGTAATCAGTCTATTTAGATTTTCTATTTCATCATGATTCAGTCTTAGAAGATTGTATGTTTGGGAATTTATCTTTTTCTTTTAGGCTGTCCAATTTGTTGGTGTATAGTTCCTTTTAGTTCTCTTACAATACTTTGTGTCTGTGTATCAGTTATAAAGTCTCCTCTTTCATTTCCAATTTTATTTATTTGAATCCTTGGTCTTTTTTCTTGGTAGTTCTAGCTAAAGATTCGCCTATTTTATTTATTTGTTCAAAGAATCAGTTCTTAGTTTCATTGATCTTTTCTATTGCCTTTTTAGCTTCATTTAATTCTGCTCTGATCTTTATTATTTTTTCCATTAATTGGGGACTTTGTTCTTTTTCTAGTGTCTTTAATGTAAAGTTTAAATTTTACTTGAGATTTTTCTTGTTTCTTGGGGTATGCCTATATCACTATGAGATTTCCTCAAAATTATTTTCACTGCATCTCATGGATTTGGGGTTGTTGTATTTCCATTTTCATTTGCTGCAAGATATTTTATGATATCCATTTTGGTTATTTCATTGACCACTGGTTGTTCAGTAGCGTGTTGGTTGACTTTCACCTATTTATGATTTTTCAAGTTTTCATCTTGAATTGGTTTCTAGTTTTATACCATTGTGGTCAGAAAATGTTCTTTATATAATTTTAATCTTCTTAAATTTATTGTGACTTGTTTTGTGGCTTAATATGTGATCTATTATGGACAATGTTTTATGGGAATATGAACATATAAGAATGGTCTGCTGCTTTTGGGTAAAATGTTCTGTATATAACTGTTAAGTCCATCTGATCTAATGTGTCATTTGAGGCTGATATTTCCTTATTGACTTTCTCTCTGGGTGATCTATCCATTGATATAAATAGTGTATTAAGATCCCTTACTATTACTGTATTACTGTCAATTTTCCCTTTTAGGTCTATTAATAATTGCTTTATATATTTAGGTGCTCCTATGTGGAGTGCATAGATATTTAATATATCCTCTTATTCGAATGACCCATTTATCATTATGTGAGGCCTTTCTCTTTTAGGTCATTTATTTATTTATTTATTGTTTGTTTGTTTGTTTGTTTGTTTGAAATTGTCCATTAAAGGAAATCTTATATTTTATATATTTTGTTTTTCCTTTTTTTTCATTTTTTATTTAAAGTATATTTAATTAACACGGAGTTTAATAGTAGTGTCAGGAGTACAATTTAATGATTTATCACTTACATACAATACCCAGTGTTCATCACAAGTGCCCTCCTTAATGCCCATCACCCATATAGGTCATCTCTCACCCACGTTTCTTCATCAACCCTCAGTATGTTCTCTATAGTTAAGAGTCTCTTATGGTTTGCCTCCCAGCCATCCCATGTATCTTCAATCCTTCTCTGCCATGTCTTTTAGTATAGTTTTTGTTTAAAAGTCTATTTTGTCTGATATAAATATAGCTACAATAACTTTCTTTTTGTTTCCATTTGCATGGAGTACCTTTTTGCATCCCTTCTCTTTCAGTCTATATGTTCTTAAATCTGAAGTGAGTCTCTTTTAGGCAATATATAGATTAGTTTTGTATTTTTAATTTATTCAGCCACTCCATATCTTTTGATTGGATATTTTAGTCCATTTATACTTAAAGTAATTTTTATAGGCATGTACTTATTGGCATTTTGTTTGTTGCTTTCTGGCTGTTTTTCTAGTTCCTCTGTGTGTTTCTATATTTTTCTCTTGCTCTCTTCCCTTGTAGTTTGATGATTTTCTTTAGTGTTATATTTAGAATACTCTCTCATTATCTTCTGTATATCTTCTATAGGTTTTTGCTTGGCACTTTCCATTTTGTCACATGTAACAGTCAGTATATATATCAGTGTATTTTAAAAATTAAGCATTATATGAGGTGCCTGGGTGTCTCAGTCGGTTGAGCATTCAACTTTGCCTCAGGTCATGATCTCGCAGTTTGTGGGTTTGAGCCCCATATCAGGCTCTGTGCTGACAGCTTGGAGCCTGAAGCCTGCTTCAGATTCTGTGTCTCCTTCTCCCTCTGCCACTCACCCACTTGTGGTCTGTCTCTGTCTCTCAAAAATGAATAA
Source organism: Acinonyx jubatus (assembly GCF_027475565.1). NCBI lineage: Eukaryota > Metazoa > Chordata > Mammalia > Carnivora > Felidae > Acinonyx > Acinonyx jubatus. The sequence continues at coordinate 81,888,112 of NC_069390.1, forward strand.
ACATTAACATTTTTTTAAATAAAAAAAATTAGCATTATAGAAACCTCTACTTCACTTTTTATTTTTATTTTATTTTTGCTTCTTTGTTTGAGCAAGTTCCTCTGCCAAATCTACAGGTCATAATCCTTTCTTTTGCCTTACTTCATTTGTTGTTGAACTGCTCTAGTGTATTTCTCAGTTGAGCTATTATATTCTTCAGCTCTATCATTTCTTTCTGATACTTTCTTATATTTTCTATCTCTTTGTTCAAGTTCTCACTGTGCTCATCCACTCTTTTTACAGAGCATCTTTATGACCATTACTTTGACCTCTTTACCAAGTTGATTACTTATCTCCATTTCATTAAGGTCATTTTCTGAGATTTTGTTTTGTTCTTTCATTTGGAATATATCCTTCTGTTTTCTCATTTTCTGTGATTCTCTGTATTTGTTTCTATGTATTATGTGAAACAGATACCTCTTCCAGTCTGAAGGAGTGGTCTTATGTAGGAGATGAGTCTTGTCATCAACCTTGCCCTAGTTTTTGGTTGACTCTCATACCTTTGTATACTCATACCTGAGTAGCCTGATTTATTCTTGGTAAGTCCCAATTGTTGGGTAAGTAGTAAGACCTATTAGTGTTCCAAAGGGAGTGATAAGTCAGTACTTAGTTTCAGACCAATTGGAAACCAGATCCTCAGGCAGCAGGAAAGTATGCAAATATATATAGTCCTGTGGTACCAAAATTGTAGACCCTGCTGACATCTAGTCCAGGAGATCTGGAAGTGTCCCCTGAGGGATAACTGAAAAAATCGTGTCTTCAAGACAAAAGTATAAGCTCCTTTATGGGAAGTACTGTAAACTGTGGTAAAGCCAAGGGAGAACACAAACATAATGCCTCTCTGCTTATGGTTCCTGAAAACACCCCTGTATCCTCTAGATATGTGGCAAACCTGAAGCCTGTCCTCAGGGTGATGCTCCAGGTAAAGTAAATAGGCCTTTTTCACAGAGAGATCAGCTGTGTTTCAGTCTGCTCTTGGTGTACTACCTTGTGTTTGGCAGCATGCCTTAAATGATCGTTCTGATTTTTACAGTCTGTGGGGCCCAGGAATTCAAGGGCTTCTGGACACCAGAGCCTGGTGACCTACAGGCATCCCTTATGAAGACTGCATTTGTCCACTGGCTTTAGAAAAACTGTGGGAGAGTTCTGAGTGAAAAGCATGTCTTCAGCTTTAGAGATGTAGAGGAAGAGTGCTGGGGCTGTGCACGCCTGCAGCTTTAGCAAGGCTGGGAAAGATCACTGGGGGTGGTGTACATTGTGGCTTTAGTGATAATAAGAGAAGATCATTGGGGTGTGGCAAACTCACAACTTTAGTGAGGCTGTGTCTGTGCATGCCCACATGCACTAGCAAGGGAGAGGGAGAGTGCAAAAATGATGCTCATCAGCCCCAATGTCCCCAAAGAATGTTTCCACTGGCCCCTGCCTCTTTGGTAGACACTTTAACATTACCAAATATACTTATTTTATATATAATCCAGTCATCTCTTTTTTTCTAGTGAAATAATTACATTTATTATAAATGGAGTTCTGTTTTAGAAACTATAACCATTTAGAAACGGTTTTCATTCATATCAGATCGAGGTTAACTTATTGGTACTGTCTGCCTTATAGACAGAGAGATATTTTTATCAGCAGGGAAATTTAATACATTGATTCAGTGATAAGACCATGCCTTCTGACCAAATATCCACCAAATTTCCTTAAAACTGAAGAATGTGATTCCAGTGTATGGAGTCCACTGTAATTAATTTTGCCAGATTTAGCAAATAGAAATACAGGACACCTGTTGAAATTTGAAATTTCAAAAAACAACAAAAATATTTTTAGTATGTCTTATGCAATATTTGGGACATACTTATGCTAAAAAAACATTTGTTGCTTATCTGAAATCCAAATTTAGGCAGATGTCCTGATTTCATTTGGCAAGTTTAACATTAGCAAAAATACAAATTTTGGGAATAAATTTTTACAATTTTAAACTAAATATTTGAAGGACAGTAAATTTAAGTGATCAGAGCAGAGTGTAAGGTATTTTTAAAGATATCTTTTATATATGTTTTTTTTTCAATTTACTTCCAAGCTGGTTAGCATATACTGCAATAATGATTTCAGGAGTAGAATCCAATGATTAATCCACTACATGTAACATCTAGACACAACAAATGTCTAGACTTGTAACACTTGTACCAACAATTGTCTTCCTTAATGCCCTTTACTCACTTAGCCCATCCTAACCAACAATCCCTCCAGCACCCTCAGTTTGTTCTTTATATTTAAGAGTCACTTATGTTTTCCCCCACCCTGCTTTTATATTATTTTTGCTTCCCTTCCCACATATTCATCTGTTTTATATCACAAATTCCACATATGAGTGAATTCATATGATATTTGTATTTCTCTGACTAATTTTGCTTAGCATAATACACTTTAGTTCCATGTTTTTGTTGCAAATGGCAAGATTTCATTCTTTTTGATTGTCAAGCAATACTCCATTAAATATATATACCACACCTTCTTTATCCATTCATCTGTTGATGGATATTTTGGCTCTTTCCATACCTTGGCTATTGTTGATAGTGCTGCTATAAACATTGGAGTGCACGTGTCCCTTTGAAACAGCACACCTACATCCATGGATAAATACATAGTAGTGCAGTTACAGGGTTTTAATTTTTTGAGGAACCTCCATACTGTTTTCCAGAGTGGCTGTACCAGTTTGCATTCCCACCAGCAGTGCAAAAGGGTTTTCTTTCTCCACATCCTTGCCAACATCTGTCATTGCCTGAGTTGTTTATTTTAGCCATTCTGACTGGTGTGAGGTGGTTTCTCATTGTGGTTTTGATTTGTATTTCCCTGATGATGAGTGATGTTGAGCATTTTTTGTGTGTGTGTTTCTGTAAACCATCTGGATGTCTTCATTGGAAATGTGTCTATTCATGTTTTTCACCCATTTCTTCACTGGGTTATTTGTTTTTGGGTGTTAAGTTTGATAAATTTTTTTTATAGATATTGGATACTAACCCTCTATCTGATACATCATTTGCAAATATCTTCTGCCATTCCAACAATTGCCTTTTAGTTTTGCTGATTGTTCCTTCCCTGTGCAGAAGATTTTTATCTTGATGAAGGCCCAATAGTTTATTTTTGCTTTTAGTTCCCTTGCCTCTAGAGACATGTTGAGTAAGAAGTTGCTGTGACCAAGGTGAAAGAGATTTTTGCCTGCTTTCTCCTCTAGGATTTCAATAGTTTCCTATCTCATCTTTAGGTCTTTCATACATTTTTAGTTTATTTTTGTGTATGGTATAAGAAAGTGGTCCAGGTTCAATCTTCTGCATACCGCTGTCCAACTTTCCCAACACCATTTGCTGAAGAGACTGTATTTATTCCATTGGATATTATTTCCTGCTTTGTAAAAGATTAGTTGACCATACATCCATTGGTCCCTTTCTGGGTTCTCTATTCTGTTCCATTGATCTGTGTGTCTGTTTTTGTTCCAGCACCATACTGTCTTGATGGTTACAGATTTGTAATACATCTTGAAGTCTGGAATTGTCATGCTTCCAGCTTTCGTTTTTCTTTTTCAGCATTGTTTTGGCTATTCAGGGTCTTTCATGGTTCAATAGAAATTTTAGGATTGTTTGTTCTAGCTCTGTGAAGAATGTTGGTGTTATTTTGATAGGGATTGCATTGAATATGTAGATTGCTTTGGGTAGTATTAACATTTTAACAATTTTTATTGCTCCAATCCATGAACATGAAATACTTTTTCCATTTTTGTGTCTTCTTCAATTTCTTTATAAGCTTTCTATAGTTTTCAGAGTATAGATTTTTCACTTCCTTAGTTGGCTTTATTCCTAGTTATTTTATGGATTTGGGTGCAATTGTAAATGGGATCAATTTCTTGATTTCTCTTTCTTCTGCTTCATTATAGGTATATAGAAATGCAACCAAATTCTGTACATTGATGTTATATCCTGTGACTTTGCTAAATTCATTGATCAGTTCTAGCAGGTTTTTTTGGTGGAACCCTCTGGGTTTTCCATGTAGAGTATTATGTCATCTTCAAAGAGGGAAAGGTTTTTTCCTCCTTGCCAATTTGGATGACTTTTATTTCTTTGTGTTGTTTGATCACTGAGGCTAGGACTTCCAATACTATGTTGAATAACAGTGGCAATAGTGGACATTCCTGTCGTGTTCCTGACCGTAGAGGGAAAGCTCTCAGTTTTTCCCCATTGAGGATTTATTAGTTGGGGAGGGGGGGTCTTTCGTATATGGCTTTTATGAAGTTGAGGTATGATCCTTCTATCCCTAGTTTCTTGAGAGTTTTTTTCAAGAAAGAATGTTGTATTTTGTCAAATCCTTTCTCTGCATCTATCAAGAGGATCATGTGGTTCTTGTCCTTTCTTTTATTAATGTGGTGTATCACATTGGTTGATTTCTGGATATTGAACCAGCCCTGCATCCCAGGTATAAATGCCACTTAGTTATGGTGAATAATTGTTTTAATATATTGTTGGATCCAGTTGGCTAGTATCTTGTTGAGAATTTTTGTATTCATGTTCATCAGGGAAATTTTTCTGTCATTCTTTTTAGTAGGGTCTTTGTCTGGTTTTGGAATCAAGGTAATTATGGCCTCATAGAATGAGTTTGGAAGTTTTCTTTCCATTTCTATTTTTTGGAAAAGTTTCAAAAAATAGGTGTTAACCCTTTTTAATTTTTTTAAAATGTTTATTCATTTTTGACCGACATGGAGACAGAATGAGAGTGGGTCAGGGGCAGTGAGAGAGAGGAAGACACAGAATCTGAAGCAGGCTCCAGGATCTGAACTGTCAGCACAGAGCCTGTCATGGGGCTCAAACTCATGAGCTATGAGATCATGACCTGAGCCAAAGTTGGACACTCCACTGACTGAGCCACCCAGGTGGCCCTAGGTGTTAACTTTTACTTAAATATATGGTAGAAATCTCCTGGAAAGCCATCCAGACCTTAACTCTTGTATTTTGGGAGATTTTTTTTTATTACTAATTCAATTTCTTTACTGGTTATGGTCCTGGTCAAAATTTGTACCTGTTTCAGTTTTGGTAGTTTATATGTTTCTAGCAACTTGTCCATTTTTTCCAGAAGGCCAGGCCCAATTTACTGGCATATAATTGTTCATAATATTCTTTAATTATTGTTTGTATTTTTGCAGTGTTGATTTTGATCTCTCCTTCTTCATTCTTGATTTTATTTATTTGAGTCCTTTCATTTTTCTTTGTGATTATACTGGCTAGGAGTTTATCAATTTTGTTCATTCTTTCAAAGATCCAGCTCCTGGTTTCATTGAGCTGTTCTACTGCTTTCTTTCTTTCTTTCTTTCTTTCTTTCTTTCTTTCTTTCTTTTTTCTGATACCATTGATTTCTGCTCTAATATTTATTATTTCCTGTCTTCTGCTGGTTTGGGGTTTTATTTGTTGTTGTTTTTCCAGCTCTTTAAGGCATAAGGTTAGGTTGTGTATCTGAGACCTTTCTTCCTTCTTTAGGAAGGCCTGGATTGCTATATACTTCCCTCTTATGACCACCTTTGGTGCATCCCAGAGATTTTTAGCTGTAGTGTTGCCATTTTTTGGCTTCCATGTACTTTTTAAATTTCCTCTTTAACTTCTTAGTGAACCTGTTCATTCTTTAAACTCCAAGTATTTATGGTCTTTCCAATATTTTTCTTGTGGTTGATTTCAAGTTTCATAACATTGTGATCTGAAAATATGCACAGTATGATCTCAATCTTTTTGTATTTGTTGAGGGCTGATTTGTGTTCCAGTATGTGATCTATTCTGGAGAATATTTCATGTGCACAAGAAGAATGTGTAATCTGCTGCTTTAAGATGAAATGTTCTGAATATATCTGTTAGGTCCACCCAGTCCAGTGTGTCATTCAATGTCATTATTTCCTTGTTGATTTTCTGCTTAGATGATCTGTCCATTGTTGTAAGTGGGGTGTTGAAGTTCCCTATTATTGTGGTATTAATATCAATGAGTTTATTTATGTTTGTGATTAATTAGTTTATATATTTGGGTGTTTCATGTTGGGGGCATAAATATTTACAATTGTTAGATATTCTTGGTGGATAGATCCTTAATTATTATATAATGCCCTTCTTCATCTCTTGTTATAGTCTTTATTTTAAAATCTAGATTGTCTGAGATAAGTATGGCTACTCTGGTTTTCTTTTGGCGACCATTAGCATGATGGGTAGTTCTCCATCCCTTACTTTCAATATGAAGGTGGCTTTAGGGCTAAAATGGCTCTCTTGTAAACTACATATAGATGGATCTTGTTTTCTTATCCATTCTGTTACCCTATGTCTTTTGATTGGAGAGTTTAGTCCATTGACATTTAGAGTGTGTATAAAAAGGTATGAATTTATTGTCATTGGATTGTCTGTAGAGTTGGAGTTTCTGGTCGTGTTCTCTGGTCCTTTCTAGTCTTTGTTGCTTTTGGTCTTTTTTTGTCTTTTTTTTGTTGTTTCTTCCCTCAGAGAGTCCCTCTTAAAATTTCTTGCAGAGCTGGCTTAGTGGTCACGACCTCCTTTAGTTTTTGTTTGTCTGGGAAATTCTTTACCTATCCTTCTATTTTGAATGACAGCCTTGCTGGATAAATAATTCTTGACTGCATGTGTTTTCTTTTCTGAGTCAGCAAATTGAATATATCCTGCCACTCCTTTCTCACCTCCCAAGTTTCTGTGGATAGGTCTGCTATGAACCTGATCTGTTTTCCCTTGCTGCTTTCATAATTCTTTCCTTATCCATGTATTTTGTGTATTTGATTAAGATATGCCTTGTTGATGGTCGCTTTTTGTTGAATCTAATAGTAGTTCACTTCTTAGATTTTGATGTTGTGTCTTTACCCAGGTTAGGAAAGTTTTCTGCTATGATTTGTTACATAAACCTTCTACCATTGTTTTGTCTCTCTTCTTCTTCTGGGACTCCTATGATTCAGATGTTATTCCTTTTTAATGAGTCACTGATTTCTCTATTTCTTATAGTATCTCTTCTGCCTTAGTTTTCCTCTTTATTTATGCTGCATTATTTTCCATAATTTTGTTTTCTATATCACTGATTTGCTGCTGTTTCATCCATCCTTGCCACCGTGGCATCCATTCAAGACTGCATCTCAGATACATTTTTAATTTTGTCCTGACTAGATTTTACTTCTTTTATCTCCACAGAAATCGATTCTATGTTTTGTTTTTTTTTAATTCCAGCTAGTATTCTTATTATCATGATTCTAAATTCTAGTTCAGGAGCACCTGGGTGGCCCTATCAGTTAAGCATCTAACTTCAGCTCAGGTAATGATCTCACTGTTTGCGGGTTAGAGCCCTGTGTTGGGCTCTGTGCTGACAGCTCAGATCCTGGAGCTTCCTTTGGATTTATCTCCCTCTCCCTACCCCTCCCCTGCTCATGCTCTGTCACTGACTCTGAAAAATAAATAAATTTAAAAAAATAAAGATAAATTTTAGTTCAGACATCTTGCTTATATCTGTGTTTATTAAGTACTTGGATGTCATTTCTTATTTTCTTTCTTTGAGGATGAATCCCTTTGTTTTGTTATTTTTGAGGAAGAAAATAAAATCACTAAAATAAAAAAATTAAATTAAAAAATTAAAAACAACCCCCAAAAATCAAATAAAGAAAGTTATGTCCTAGTTGTGTTTGGTCTGTTGTTGAAAGAAGCTTAATGGAATAGAGATAAAGATGAAAAGAATGAAAAGGTAAGAAAACATTTAAAAATTAAAACAAATGTAGAAAATAAATTAGAATAAAATGAAATTAAAAATGTAAAATAATAAAAACATTACAAAAATATGGTAAAAAAGTTATTTTTTTATAAAAATGGAAAATAAAAATAAAGTTCCTTTTTTCTGTATTCAAGATTAAGAAAAGGGAAAGGAAAAAAAAAACCTAAATAGTTGGACCTGCAAACAGAATAAAATACGAATAAAATTACATCCAGTTTCCCATAGAAGTCAAACTATGAAGAATTTCATAGTGTGTACACTAAGCAGGTGGAGAGATGTGGTGGTCCTCTAGGGCTTGGCTGGTGCAGTTGGATGTGGTTTGGTGTAATGGCTCCATTTTCCACTAGGTGACACTGCTTAGCTTACTAGGTGAGGCATATGTGTGGATGTGTGTGGATGTGCACGTGGATGAGAGATGAAAATGGCTTCACCCAGCTTCCCAGTCTCTGGCACAGTAACACTGCACTCTCAGCAACAGTCAATCAAGCACTCCTCTTTTGTCTCCAGTATCCATCCACTCCCTGCTTCTATACTGTCCACGTCCAAGCTGTCAGCCAGCCAGGTGACACCTCCCTCCAGAATTTTATCTCAGATGGAACTGTGTTTCCAAACCCCTCAGATCTGAGGGCGCTGAGGCTTGGACCTGCTCTAACCCTGTGGGGGAGGGTTTCATTAAGCGATGGCCGGGTGCTGGCTTGCCTCAGAAAAAAAAAATTTGTGCAATCATGTGGCAGCAGAGGTTCAGGGATTATGGTAACTCACAACACACAACTGGCACCAGGCTTGACCACACCCCGGCATCTTTGTTTCATAGCCAGCAAACATTGTTATTTTCCGGGGTCCACTGGGAACTTTGTCTATGGGGAGGCCATATGGGCCTCTATCAAATGTCCTCCTAGCATGTGAAACACTTTTCCCTGTGTGGCCCATGGACCCCTCGGACCTTGCTGGCTGCTCCTGGGGATTTGCCCTACCACCACAGCACCAACAGATATTGAGCTGTGGAATTTCCAAATGTTCTCCCCTGTTTATAGAGTCAAAATGGTATTGAAAATCTCTCCTTTCTCCTCTCTCCCTTTCTTGTTCAGTCACTTGTGGGTGTTCCCACTAGTTCTCTCCAGCTACTTTCCGGGGGAGTGCTTTTCTTATACTCTCCCCCTTTTCTTTGTCCTCTCTCTGCAAAAGCAGCTCCCTGCCCTTCGTAGCTTCTCTCTCCCCCAGTTCACCTCTCTCTGTTGCATACCTGCCAAGTTCTGTGGCTCAAGTTTAGCAGATTGTTGTCTTAATCATCAGATCAGCTTTTTCGTGTGCAAAGTGGTTTGGTGATGATCTAGTTGCATTTCAGGGACAAAAGAAGCAGAGAATTTCCTTGCTGCTCCACCATCTGGCCCTTCCTGACATCTTATATCAAGCTCCAGTCACCTCTTAAATTGCTGCCTTTGTGCTGGGTCCTGAGTTAAGCGAGTCTATGTGCAAGCCCTTTAAAAGAAGTAACTCCAATCCCTAACAGCTCCCATGTCCTCTGGACATAAGCCCCATTTTTTTTAAACCAAATATTTTTGAGGCCTCATATTTCTAGTGCATGTCCCAAGGGTTGAAGTACCCTATATGGTGCACACACACCTCAGTCTTTGGGGAATCTTCTGACCTGTGAGATTTCTACATTGTGTGTCAGCACACCAGTGGTGGGGTTTTTGATGAGACCATTGTTCTGGTCTCCTACATGTCTCCATGTAGTCTTTTTATCCTTTTTTGTTGAGGGAGTTGTTCAGCCAGATTTCAGATCTCTTTCAGCGAGAATTATCCCTTATGTAGCTATAGATTTGACATGTTGTGGGAAGAGGTGAGTTCAGAGTATTCCTATGCTGCCATAATAAACTGCTCCCTATCTATTACTATAGATACTTATACTTAATTATACTTAATTTTGTATATCATTAAATCTACTAAATTTTTTAAAAAAATAGGATAGGAAAACCAAAAAACTATGCACATCTACAAGAAGTCAAGTGGCAATGTCTTTCCAAGACTCCCAAAATATTAACAGGTGGAGACCAGATTCTGACTGCTAAAAGTTGTATATCATACCAGCATCTGTATGAAAGGAAGCATAAGGGATCAGGGGTATTTTATAGAACTGAGATAAGTACAGTCCTCAAAGAGCCAACAGGGACTTACTGGAAATCATTTTTGGCCATTTAAGAACAGTAATTGAAACAGGGAAGTGCTGGTTCTTTGCCTGCACCAATATGTAGATTATTGTGAGGAGTCTATGGAAAGGTCTAAAGGGTGTGAACCAGTTTAAGTCATATGAACTTTTACAACAAAACAACTGACTATCTAATCTAGGAAAAAAAAAACAACAACAACAAATTGAGCTGGAGCCATACATCTAATTGAACAGAACATAAGAAAGTATAGAAAAGAAAATGGAAGATTTTCACAAAAGTAAGGAAAGGGATAGGGACATATCACAGCACATAGATTTCTATTTTTCAAAATATATAATTTTTATATTAAATATAATTTATTGTCAAATTGGTTTCCGTACAACATCCAGTTCTCATCCCAACAGGTGCCCTCCTCAATGTCCATAATCCACTTTCCCCTCTCCCCCACCCCTCATCAACCCTCAGTTTGTTCTCAGTATTTAAGAGTCCCTTATGGTTTGCTTCCCTCTATCTCTCTCTATATATAAAACGTCAACAAAAAGTGAAGGCTGATTTGTGTCATGATGAAATAAATAGTATGGTACTTACCATCTCTTTGTAAGCTGGAAATGATAGAGGAGAAATATGGAACAACAGGCAGCTGGGACTGTTATCCCTGAGAGAAGAGAGACACATGAAAGAAGACTTATGAATAATCCTGACCTTCTCCCTGGTGGCATTCTCCTGCTTTGGCACATGAAATAAATCTCAAGAGGAAGACAGTGGAAGTATGAAATAAGAATTCCAGGCAACTGAAGTGACTAGAAATTGTGAGGCAGGGAGCTCAAAAACCAAGAGCTGTACATGGTTTGGGGTTCAGACATCTGCACAGGGATTCATAATTTAGTGATTCCGAAAGTTCATTTAACCACAAGTAAGATATATACAAAGAACACAACTTGGCATATCAAAGTTAAACTATTAAAAACTAAAAGAGAATATATTAAAAGAAGCCTGGATCACCTGAGTGGCTCAGTTGGTTAAGTGTCTGATTTTGGCTCATGTCATGATCTCGTGGTCCATGAGTTTGAACCCCACATTGGGCTCTGGGCTGACAGCTCAGAGTCTGGAGCCTGCTTCAGATTCTGTGTCTCCCTCTCTCTCTCTGCCCCTTCCTCACTCATTCTCTCTCTCTCTCTCTCTCTCTCTCTCTCTCAAAAATAAATAAGCATTAACAATTTAAATATATATACATATTTATTTTATTTTTTAGTATTTTATATTTATATGTAAATATAAATATTTATATTTTAATATTATGTATATATATATTTTAAATAAAATAAGCCTAAAGGAAGGGTGCTTTGGGTGGTTCAGTTGGTTAAGCGTCCAACTTTGGCTCAGGTCACAATCTCACAGTTTATGAAATCGAGCCCTACATTGGGTTCTCTGCTGTCAGCACAGAGTTTGCTTTGATTCTCTGCACTGCCAGCCCCCCCCCCCCGCCTCTCCTCTGCTTGTGCCATCTCTCTCTTTTTCAAAAATGAATAAATATTTTTAAAAATATTTCAAAAAATAAACAAAGTAGAAGAAGCTTAAGGTAAAAAATGCATATCATATTCACAGAAACTTCTCATGAGAAATGATGGACGCCAGTTGAAAACAGAATAGTTTTTTAAAGTGATCATTCTGCTGCATTAGATAAAGGGGAAAGAATAAGTGTGAGTTGTGGGGGGTGGGTTGGGATGTAAAGGCAAAGTAAATGACTACCCTCCAGTTTCACAAAGTGAGGAATAAGGTATATAACACAAGTTGAGTTAGTTGGTAGTGTGTTTTCTATATCATAATTAGAACATTAGCTCCATCTCCCATCCCTGAGGAGCCAAGAACAATGCCTAGAACCAAGAAAACAATAGCATAACTTCTAGGTCAAATCAGATAATGTTACTTTAAAGATGGTTGTTGGTGAGGCTGGACGATTATTAGTTCAGATCTGTCTGTGCGAACATAACTAAATTGTTTTGTTTTGTTTAAAATATTAAAAAGTGCATAAATCTTAAGTATACATCTAGATTATTTTTGACGTTAACACATCCTTATAAACACTATCCAGATCAAGAAGCAATCAATGTTATTAGCAATACAAAAGTCACCCTTGTACTCTTTTCAGCCATTAAGGCTCCACCCAGGATAACAACCATCCTGAATGTAAAAATCATAGATTATTCAGCCATCTGGGTGGCTCAGTTGGTTGACCATCCAGTTCATTATTTCAGCTCATGTCATTGTCTCACAGTTTGTGGATTGAGCCCTGTGTCTCACTCTGTACTGACAGCATGGAGCCTGCTTGGGATTCTCTCTCTCTCCCTCTCTCTCTCTCTCTCTTTGCCCCCACCCCACTTGTATTCTCTCTCACTCTCGTTCTCAAAATAAAGAAACATAAAAAGAAACACAGATTGTATATCTGTTTCTATTTGCTTGTTTCTGAATTTTATGTAATGTAGTGTGTGTCATTTTGTGTCTAACTTTTTTCACCCCTCATATTAATTTTTGACAGATAACTTCATGCTGATGTATTTGTAATCCATTCATTCTTACTGATATATTATATTCTGTTGTATGAATATGTCACATGTTACTTACCAGTTCTTTTGCTAACAGAAATTTATTTATTTATTTTTCCTTTTTAGCTGTTTTTTCCCATTCTATTACTAAAAATGCTGCTGAGAATTTTCTTGCACATGTTTTTCAGTACATACATATATGTCTGTTTATATAAGCATATGTGGAATTTTAGGTCATGATAGTATCTTTAGCATTAATAGATAATGTTACCTGTTGCAGAAAATGGTTTTATAAATTAATCCTTCCATGAAGGATATATGAAGGTTTAAATTATGCTGTTTCAGTATAAAAAAATAGTAGTAGTAACTGTGTTGTTAATTTAGCTGTTGTTTTATTGTGGCCATTTTGATGTGTAGTAGTACCTTATTGTAGCTTTAAATTAATAATTATCCTATGGCTAAGAGTGTGGAGCATCTTTTCATGGGCATATTAGTCATTTGCATAGATTCTTTTCTGAAGTTTTATTCTAGCCTTTAGCTATTGCATTGCCTGCCTTTTTATTTCTAATTCATAAAATTTCTTTATATATTTTCAGTGAGTCCTCTGTTGTATATATGTATGCAAATACTTTCTTCTTCTCTTGGATTTTAACTCAAAGTTATCTTTGAGCAGCAAGAATTTTTAATCTCAGTGTGATCCAGCTTATCATGTGTAGTTTTTCCTTACATATAAGTAGTAGTGCTTTTTGGGGTAATAAGAAAGATTTTACACCAAGGTCATAAGTTTAGTTTTCATTGTCTTTTATGAGATTTATAATTTTTCATTTTACATGTGGTTTTATTACCTAGGAAGAACTTATTTTCCATATGATATGAGGTAGAAATAAGGATTTATCATCTTTCATATAGATATTTAAATGTTCCAGAATGTGTATTGAAATGACACTGCAGTGATAACTTAGTTGACCACATAAGTCTATGCATGGGTCTTTTTCTGGACTGTATCATGCTTCATTGATATATTTACCTATTCTTGATGTTTAAATATATATTTATGTATTCTTAATAATATACTTTTATAATAGATCTTAATATGTGGCAGTAGACATCCACTAACATTGTTCTCCATCAATATTGTATTGCTATTCTTGGCCCTTGCTTTTTCATCTCAGTTACAAAATCAAAATGTCAATACATACACACACACACACACACACACACACACAGATACACACACACACACAACACAGAACTGGGGTTCTGACTGGATTGTATTAAATCTACATATCATTTCAGTATGGAAATTGATATCTTAGCAATATCAAGACTTTCAATATAGAGAGACTATATCACCATTTATTTGTCTTCTTAATTTTTATCCGTAATATTTATATTTCTCTGAGTAGAGATTTTGCACGTTTTTCAGCTTTGTTCATAAAAATTTGAATTTTTGTGCTGTTGTTAAATAATTAAATTTTCGTTTTCTACTTGATTTTTGATGACATATAAAAATATACTATATATTGAATATATCTGTATACTGACCTTGTATCCAAAATATTTTCCTCTATTCACTTATTTATCTTCAAGGTTTTCCATATATTTTTCTTAATTTTTTTGTATTAATCATTTTTTCTATAAATATAAACACTATTTCTTCCTTTTCAGTCCCCATTCATCTTATTTTTTACTTATCTCTTTTGCAGTGGTTAGGATGACCAGTACAATGTTAAATAAAAGTGGTGGTAGCAGATCCTCTTTCTAGTTTCTTATCTTGGTTGATAATTTTTAGTTTTTCACCACTAAGTATAATATTTATGTTTTTGTTTTAATTTGATTTATACATAACTACATAAGTGATATTCCATTGTATGAATATTATCACAAACTTTGTATCCATTAGCTAGTGGATAAGCAAATGGCTTATGATTAGTGTTTTTACTATATGAATACCCTAAGGTCATGAATATATTATCTTATATTTAGTTCTCAAACACTTTTCTACTTTGTCTTCTTTTCCATTTACATGTACATATTTTTTTTGTGGACATATGTTTCAATTTTAGTGAGTAAATAAATATGAGAGGATTGCTGTATCATAAGTGTATGTTCAACTCTATCTAAAAATGTCAAATTCAGTGGATTTTAATTCCCCATTTACATCAATGAATAGATCATCCAGAAAGAAAATCAATAGGAAACAGTGGTCTCGAGCAACACATTAGACCAGAATATAAAGAATATTCCATCCAAAATAGCAGAATACACATTCTTTTGAAGTACACATAGAACATTCTCTAGAACAGATCATGTTAAGCCACAAAACAAGTCTCAATAAATTTAAAAAGAATGAAATCATATCAATCATCTTTTCTGACCACACATAAAGAAACTAGAAATCAATTAAAATAAGAAAATTGGGGGAAAAATACATGGAGACTAAACATCCTATTGAATAACCAATTGGTCAATAAATAAATCAGGAGAAAATAAGTATCTTGATACAAATGAAAAAGGAAACACAACATTCCAAGATCTATGGGATGCAGCAAAAGCAGTTCTAAGAGGGATGTCTATAGCAATACAGACCTACTTCAAGAAACAAGAAAAATCTTAAATATAAACAATCTAACTTTATATTTAAAGAAACTAGAAAGAAAGAAAGAAAGAAAGAAAGAATAAATGCCAAAGTTAGAAGGAAAGAAATCATAAAGATCAGAAAGGAAATAAATTAAGTAGAAACTAAAAAAGAAATTTAAAAAGACCAATAAAACTGAGAGCTGTTTCTCAGGAAAGATAAATAAAATCAATGAACCAGACTCATCAGGAAAAAAAAAGGAGAGAGAGAGAGAGAACCCACAAAACAAATAAAATTGGAAATAGAAGATGAGGAATTATACTCAATACTACAAAAAATACAAAATATTTGGCTTATAAAAAATATAGGCCAACAAATTAGAGAACCTAAAATAAATGGATAAATTCTTAAAAACAAAATCTTCCAAGATTAAATCATGAAAAAAATAGAAAATCTGAACAGAACAATTACTAGTAATGAAATTGAATCAGTAATCAAAAACTCTCAACAAAAAAAAGTCCAGGATCAGATGGTTTTACTGTCAAATTCTACCTAACATTTAAAAAAGTTAATACACATCTGCTCAAATTATTCCAAAAAATTGAAGCTGAAGGAACCATTCCAAACTCATTTTATGAGGCCAGCATTACACTGATATCGAACCCAAACACACTACAAAAAAAGGGGGGCAGTGGTGAAGGAAGGAAGGAAGAGTGGATGGAAGGAAGGAAGGAAGGAAGGAAGGGAGAGAGGAACTTAAAGAGCAGTATCTCTGATGAGCATAGATGTAAAAGTCCTCAGTGTAATATTAACCAACTAAACTCAACAACACATTGAAAGGAACATACAACATGACCAAGTGGGATTCATGCCACTGATGCAAGGATGTTTTAATATCTGCAAATTAATCATCATGATGAATCACATTAACAAAACAAAGGATAAAAATCATATGCATCTCAATAGAAGCAGAAAAAGCATTTGACAAAATTTAACAGCCACTTATGATAAAATGTCTCAACAAAATGATTGAGGGAGAACATACCTCAAGAAAATAAAAAGATGACAAATGATAAACCCATAGCTAACATCATACTAAATGGTGAAAAGCTTTCAGTTCTAAGATCAGGATAAGGATGCACAACTCACCTCTTTCATTGAAAATAGTATTGGAAGCTGTAGCCATTGCAATACAAATGAAATAGAAGGCCTCCAAACTGGAAATGAAGAAGGAGAGAGGTTACTATTTATAGATAGTATGATACTACCTATAGCAAATTATATATAGAAAACAAAAACTACTAGAACTAACAAATAAACTCAGTAAAATTTCAGGAAAAAAATTAATTACAGAAATGTGTTGCATTTCTATGGTCTAATAACAAATTATCAGAAAGAGAAATTAAGGAAACACTCTCATCTAAATTGCATAAAAATAATGAAATACTTAGGAATACATTTTTCGATATTTTTATTTATTTTTGAGAGAGATAGAGCAGAGGAGAGGCAGAGAGAAAGAGAGAGAGAGATAGAGAATCTGAAGCAGGCTTCAGGATCTGAGCCGTCAGCACTGAGCCCTACACGGGGGCTCGAAATCAAGAACTGCGAGATCATGACCTGAGTCGAAGTCAAACACTTAACTGACTCAACCACCCACCCTAAGAATACATTTTCAACAAGGAAGTGAAAGACCTGTACTGTAAAAACTACAAGACATTGACATGTGGTACTTGGCTGGAACATGCTTTTTTTGACATCAGGGTGGTGAGTTCCATCCCCAAGTTGGATGTAGATCCTACTTTATAAAAAAAAAAAGACAACTATGTGACATTGATGAAAAAAATTAGAATATGACACCAATAAACAGAACAGTGTACCATGCTCACAGATGTTAGAATTAATATTGTTTAAATGTCCATACTACCCAAAGCAATCTACAGATCAAATGCAAACCCTATCAAAATATCATTATGTTGTACAGCTGAAACTAACATATTGTATGTCAATTATAATTCAAATTCAAATTTTAAAATGAATGATACTCTTTTTCAAACCAACTATACCTATGTTTGTTTCCATAGCAATACATGTGATTTCCTCTTCTTTTACATCTTCACTGCACTTAATGTCTTCATATATATGTACAGATGATAGATAGATGATATATAGGTAGGTAGGTAGGCAGATGATAGAAAGATAGGTGGATAGATAGTTAATAAATAGATAGGTAGATAGATAGATGATAGACACAATTTTCCCTTTTCCAGAGGGCCTGTAGGTGAGAGGAAAAGCTAGATTCATGATTGGGCATTTTTTAGATTCATGTTTTTTTGAATTTCTAGAAAAAGAAAAACTATATAGAGGAAAGCAGATCAATGTTTGCCAGGAGCTGAGGCAGTGGGGAAGGGAAAGAAGATAAAGGGTTACTGAAGAAATTTTTATAGTGAAAGAAATATGAATGTGCATGGTGATTACATGAGTATATTTGTTAAAACTCATCAAATTGTACACTCAGAATTGTTGAACTTTATTGTGTTTTAATTATACTTGAATAAAGATAATTTACATATGAAAAAGGTCACAAAAACTAGTTTACTACTAGTATACAAAAATACAATTTTTAAAAATTGGTATGGCATACTGTGATACCTTTAAATTTATTTGAAAATTCTATATATTGTTTTGATATTTCTTAGCCTTTATTTTTGCTTAGACAATCATGCCTTGTAAAAATAAGATAGATAAGATTACTTTTACTTTTCAATACATATGAAGGTTTTAAAGATCTAATACTCATTTTAGTTACATAATATCCTAAGCATTTAACATTGATTAACTGTAGTCTTTAAAAACATTTTTTTATGTTTATTTATTATTGAGAGACAGAGAGAGACAGAGCAAGAGCAGAGGAGGGACAGAGAGAGAGGGAGACACAGAATCTGAAGCAGGCTGCAGGCTCTGAGCTGTTAGCACAGAGCCTGACGTGGGGCTCGAACGCACAAACTGAGACATCATGACCGGAGCCAAAGTCAGACACGTAACTGACTGAGCCACCCAGGCGCCCCTGTAGTCTTTTTTTTTAAAGTTTATTTATGTATTTTAAGAGAGAGAGAGAGCAGGAGAGGAGCAGAAAGAGAGGGAGACAGAGAATCTCCATGCTGTCAGCACAGAGCCCAATGTGGGTCTTGATCCCATGAACAGTGAGAACATGACCTGAGCTGAAATCAGGAGTCAGACACTTAACCGACTAAGCCATCCAGGTGCCCCAACTCACTTTATTCTTATCAATCCCTGTGATTGATCCCCAAGCGGGGGAAAAAAAACTGGTGAAGCAGTGTAATCCCAATGTTCTATATCCTCCCCACTTTCAGCCCCAGAAACCATGGTCTACTTTCTGTTCCTGTTTCTTAGAGTTTTGCAGAATATCATATGAATGGAATATATTATGTCACCTTTTGAGTCTGGATTCTTTAACGTTCCAAGGCTTACGTTCCCCATGGCTTGCACTGCCCTTCCAGGACTATAGTTCCAAGGAATTAGAGTTGGTAGGGGAGGTGGAAGCAGCCTCAGGCTAAAATGCTATAAAATCCCATTGTTCTTACCAAGGTTCACTGTTTTCTCTTGAATAATTGCTTCTCAATTTGTTGCATGCTTGTAGTCAATTTCCAGAGTGTTATGGTTTCTGATAGTTCTGCCAAGTTTTATTATTGCTGGTTCTTTTTGTTCTAATTAATAAACTTTATATTTTATGACATTTTTATATTTACATAAAAACTGAATGGAAAGTACAGAACACACAGTGTGTGTTCCTATACCCATCCTTTCCCTCCTTACCCACCTACACACTGTTTTCTTGCATTAATGTGGTACATTTGTTATAACTGATCAGCCAATATTGACATATCATTAACTAAAGTCCACAGTTTACATTAGGGTTCACTTATGTTGGGTTTGACAAATGTATAATGACACAGATCCACTGTTACGGTATCATATAGGATAGTTTCACTTCCCTAAAAATCCTCTATACTCAGCCTATTCATCCCTCCTCAACCTCTACCAACTCTTGGAAACTACTGATCTTTGTACTGACTCATAGTGTTGCCTTTTCCATAATGTCATATAATTGGAATAATGCATTATGTAGTTTTTAGAATGACTTATTTTGCTTATAATAACTTATTTAGGGCTCTTCTATGTCTTTATATGGCTTGATAGTTGATTTCTTTTGGCAGTGAATACTATTCCATCGTCTGGATGTGCTATTGTTTATTCACCTATTGAAGGGCATTTTGGTTGTGTTCAAGTTTTGGATATTATTAATAAGGCTGCTATAAACATTCATGTGAGAATTTTTGTGTGGACATAAGTTTTCAGCTCATTTGGGTAATTACAAAACAGCATGATTGCTGGACCATTGGTTAGAGAATGTTTACTTTTATAGGAAACAGCCAAACTGTTTTCCAAAGTGGCTATACTATTGTGTATTTCCACCAGCAAAGAATTAGAATTCCTGTTGCTTCATATCCTCACAAGCATTTAGTATTGTCAATGCTCTGGATTTGGGTCATTTTGGTAGGTATGCAGCTATATCTCTTTATTGTTTTAATTTGTATTTTCCTGTTGACACATGATGGTGAACAACATTTTACATGCTTATTTGCCATCCATATTTCTTGTTTGGCAAGATGTCTGCTCAGATATTTTGCACATTTTAAAAATTGGGTTTTTTTTTATTGTTGATTTTTAAATGTTCTTTGTATATTTTGGATACTAGTTCTTTGACAAATACATGTTCTACAAATATTTTCTTCCAGTCTGTGGCTTGTCTTTTTTTTTGCTCTTAACAATGTCTTTCCAAGTTTTGACTTTTAATGATGTCCAACTTATCAATCATTTCTTTCACAGACTGTGGTTTTAGTTTATTATTGTTTTTATAGAGAGAATTTTCTAAGCTCCTCAATCAGCCATTCCAGAAGTTGACTGCCTTTATGTGTTCTTAAACCTCAATGTCTTCCAGACACCATACTAAACAGCTTACATTCCTCATCATGTTAAATCATCCCAACACCCTTGTGTAGTAGATATAACTTCTAACCTCCATTTTATTACACAGTGGAACTAAGGTTGAGCAAATTACCCAATGTTGCAATGTTAGCAAATGATAAAAACAAAAAGTCTGACCCAGGAGGCTGCTTACCTAAAAAATATTCTATGCTTCCAATCATATGCTTCCAATTGGAGACATTGGAAGGTATACAACACAGAATCTTGCCTGATGTAGGGTCCACTTTTACCATAAGTCCCTGAATGGTTGTAAGATGATAGTTCATTCAGTGGTTCCAATTTCAGTATCTCCTTCCTCACCTCTAGCTCAAATCTCTCTTTTCATCACCCTCATTGATTTAACCATGTCTGGCTAAAAACCCTCCACTGGTTTCCTGTGCACTTAAATAAAATCCAAACTCTTAAGCTTTACACATAGGGCTGAAATGGCAGAACACTTGCCTTCCTTTTGCATCTGTTCTATTATTCACCTCCATGTTCACCAAGTCCCAGCTGCACTGATTTCTCTGTCTGGAAAATACAGCCAGCTCTTTCTCACTACAGGGCTTTGTTACTTACTAATCCCTCTTCTTAGAAATTCTTCCTAAATAACTTTGCATTTTTGGTTCCTTTTCATAATTCAAATGTCCACATCCAGTCCATTCACTATTTTTAGCTGTTTTTAAAGTCTCTTTATGGTTGTCACTTGAAATTATTTTATTCATTTACTTGTTTATTTCCTGTTTTCACATATTAGAATTGCCTTGTACTTGTCTCTATCCTTTTACTGAATGGAAATATGTGTTTGTTTTATCTGTCATTATACCCCGAGCACTCAGCAAAGTGACTTAGAACAAGTGTCACATGTTTCTTTTAGGGTGAATTCTCTCAATGCTCTTATAGCATAGGCAGTATTTATTTATCTGAAAGTCCAGGGTTGAATCTCAGATGTGACTTTTTTTTTCACTAGTTCCATGCTACTGTAAGTGAAGAAAGCACCTAACATTTTCTGGTCCTTACTTCTCCTTTATCAAACTCAGTAAAGTCAATTTTATAAACACTTACTGAGGCCGGTGTGAGTTCCAATGGAAAGTGGCACTCATAATAAAAGAGTTGCCATCGATCAGGTTTGGCCAGAGTCTTAAAGAAATTGGCACATAAATGATTTTGTGTAGTTTTGCTTGAGAAGTAAATCTCTGACAATCATGAGTTGTGCTGCATTTCCTAACTTTCTATCTGTTTAGAGATAGGAGAGGTATAGCCTTGTCAACGTGTAATGGAAAATTGGCTTTGGAGAGGGCTTCAAAGGTCTTTGTTGAAAACGTTGGGCAATGTTATGTCAAGTGCCTGCAGCACTTTTGACATTCTGCTCAAAACCATAAGGGTGCTTGGCTCTCACTGCTGCTTCAGGGGTCTCTGAGGTTTACCCTGCTGCTTGGTGTTGTCACTCTCTCTGCTTCTTGACCCATTATCCCTAAAAGAAACAAGAAGTGAAGGTGGAATATTCTTGGTCTTCACCTTATTTTCCTCAGGCTTGAACTCTTGGAACCTTACAGAGAGACAGCTTCCTAATTTAAAATATGACGACACCGGGAAAGGACAGAAGAGAGTGGAACTCTTCTTTTCAGTTTCCCAAAACACTTTCCTCTTGGGCTTGCAGGAGATAGTTTATGGATATTGTCTGATGGGGAATTGACTAGATAGGGACTACAGCCCAGAGGAAGAAAAGACAGCTTCATGATATGGTGAGGTGGGCCTGGGGATAATTTAAGGCTAGGCCCAGCACACAGTACACTACATGTTTGTCAAGTGGTCATTCAGAGTGCAGACATAGGCCCTGGAGGTGCTTAAAGCAGAGGCTACTCCCAGGGTCTCTCTCCCAAAGAGACTGCTCTTCTGGAGCATGGAATGGACTGGGTGCACTCAGGGTGCATTGATTACATTAGGCAGCAGAACTATAGAGGCATTGAGCTACTGATGCCCTTCCCTCTTTACCATATATCTTCATTCAGTAGTTTACTGAATACCTTCTCAGCCTGTGGATGCTGAGTTTAATAGCCCTGGTCTTTGCTGTCTAGGGTTTTTTCACCTAGAGAAGAAGAGAACTAAATAAATTCTCCATTGCAAGTCACAGTGAGAAGTCACTGTGAGGTGTTAGTTTTGATTTTTTTCCCTCTCCTCAGAAATAACCTGTGAGTGGGATTGATAGCAAGGGGTAGACTTGGGGGAATTTCCCTTCGAGTATCTTTTTAATTTGTTTTTTTTTTTTACTAAGGTATAGTTGATGCCAATGTTACATTAGTTTCATGTGTACAAAAATAATGATTCAACCTCACAAGTGTCGCCATCATCACAAAGTGTCGCCACAATCCATTACCATACAACACTATCACAGTATCATTGACTATATGCTCTGTATTGTACCTTTTATTCCCACGACTTATTCATTTTATAACTGAAAGTCTGTTTCTCCTATTCCCCTTCACTATGGTTTCTCACTCCCATCAACCTCCCCTCTGGCAAAAATTAAAAAGACAAGAAATAACAAATGTTGGTGAATGTGGAGAATAGAGAACATTTGGGCACTGTTGGGGAGAATATAACTTGGTGCAGCCACTGTAGAAAACAGTATAGAGGTTCCTCAAAAAATTAAAAATAGAAATACCATATGATCTAATAATTCCGCTACTGCATATTTACACAAAGAAAATGAAAACACTAATTTGAAAACATATATACACCCTAATATTTATTTATTTTTATTTTTAAGTGTATTTATTTTGAGAGAGAGAGAGAGAGCAAGTGAGAGAGGGGAGACAGATAGGGAGAGAGAGAAAATCCCAAGTAGGTTCCACACTGTCAGTGCAGAGCCTGACGTGGGGTTTGAACTCATGACGATGAGATCATGACCTGAGCCAAAATCAGTTGCTTAACCAACTGAGCCACCAAAGCACCCCTACCCCAATGTTTATTGTAGAATTATTTACAATAGCCAAGATATGGAAGCAAATCAATGGTCCATTCCTGATGTCCATCCCATGAATGGATAAAGATGTGGTGTGTATATATACAATGGATGACATATCAGACAAAGGGCTAGTATCCAAAATCTACAAAGAACTCATCAAACTCCGACCTCAAAAAAAAATAATCCAGTGAAGAAATGGGCAGAAAACATGAATAGACACTTCTCTAAAGAAGACATCCAGATGGCCAACAGGCACATGAAAAGATGCTCAACGTCACTCCTCATCTGGGAAGTACAAATCAAAACCGCACTCAGATACCACCTCACGCCACTCAGAGTGGCTAAAATGAACAAATCAGGAGACTATAGATGCTGGAGAGGATTGGGGAAACTGAAAACCTCTTGCACTACTGGTGGGAATGCCAACTGGTGCAGCTGCATTGGAAAACAGTGTGAAAGTTCTTCAAAAAATTAAAAATAGAACTACCCTATGACCCAGCAATAGCACTCCTAGGAACTTTCCCAAGGGATACAGGAGTGCTGATGCATAGGGGCACTTGTACCCCAATGTTTATAGCAGCACATACAACAATAGCCAAATTATGGAAAGAGCCTAACTGTCCATCAACTGATGAATGGATAAAGAAGTGGTGGTTTATATACATAATGGAATACTACTGGGCAATGCAAAGAATGAATTATGGCCTTTTGTAGCAACATGGATGGAACTGGAGCGTGTGATGCTAAGTGAAATAAGTCATACAGAGAAAGATACCATAGTTTTTCACTCTTATGTGGATGCTGAAAAAGTTGGGGGAGGGGGAAGGAAGACCATAGGGGAGGGAAAGGAAAAAAATGTTAGAGAGGGAGGGAGCCAAAGCATAAGAGACTGTTAAAAACAGAACAAACTGAGGGTTGATGGGGGGTGGGAGGGAGGAGAGGATGGGTGATGGGCATTAAGGAAGGCACATGTTGGCATGAGCACTGGGTGTTGTATGGAAACCAATTTAACAATAAATTTCATATAAAAAAAAAGAAATACTATGCAGCCATTCAAAGGGATGAGATCCGGACGGGGAAGATAGCGGCATAGGAGGACGCTGGGCTCACTGCGCATCCTGCTGATCACTTAGATTCCACCTACACCTGCCTAAATAACCCAGAAAACCACCAGAAGACTAGCAGAATGGAGTCTCCAGAGCCAAGCGCAGATGAGAGGCCCACGGAAGAGGGTAGGAAGGGAAGAGAGGTGGTGCGCACTGCACAGACTAGCGGGAGGGAGCCGGGGTGGAGGGGCAGCCTGCTGGCCAAGCAGAGCTCCCTGAGTTTGGCTTGCAAAAGTGGAGGGGCTGGACAGAGTGTGTTCCGACAGCAAGCAGGACTTAGCATCTGGGAGGTCATAAGTTAACAGCTCTGCTCAGAAAGCAGGAAGGCTGGAGGACAAAGGGAGGGAGAGTTGCTGAGCCCCCGGACAACAGAGCTCAGTTTGGTGGGGAACAAGGCGCTAGCCAGCGCCATCTCCCTCACCCATCCCCCAGCCAAAATCCCAAAGGGGACCAGTTCCTGCCAGGGAACTTGCTCGATCTGCACAAACACCCAACGCTGTGCTTCTGCAGAGCCACCCCTCCGGCAGCGGGTCTGACTCCCTCCCGCTGCCACAGGGCCCCTCCTGAAGTGGATCACCTAAGGAGAAGTGAGCTAACCTGCCCCTCCTGACCCCGTGCACCTTGCCTACCCACCCCAGTTAATACGCCAGATCCCCAGAACCACAAGCCTGGCAGTGTGCAAGTACCCCAGACAGGCCACACCACCCCACAGTGAATCCCGCCCTAGGAGAGGGGAAGAGAAGGCACACACCAGTCTGACTGTGGCCCCAGTGGTGGGCTGGGGGCAGACATCAGGTCTGACTGTGGCTCCGCCCACCAACTCCAGTTATACACCACAGCACAGGGGAAGTGCCCTGCAGGTCCGCACCACTCCAGGGACTATACAAAATGACCAAACAGAAGAATTCCCCTCAAAAGAATTTCCAGAAAGTAACAACAGCTAATGAACTGATCAAAAAGGATTTAAATAATATAACAGAAAGTGAATTTAGAATAATAGTCATAAAATTAATTGCTGGGCTTGAAAACAGTATAGAGGACAGCAGAGAATCTCTTGCTACAGAGATCAAGGGACTAAGGAACAGTCAGGAGGAGCTGAAAAACGCTTTAAACAAAATGCAAAACAAAATGGAAACGACGACGGCTCGGATTGAAGAGGCAGAGGGGATAATAGGTGAACTAGAAGATAAAGTTATGGAAAAAGAGGAAGCTGAGAAAAAGAGAGATAAAAAAATCCAGGAGTATGAGGGGAAAATTAGAGAACTAAGTGATACACTAAAAAGAAACAATATACGCATAATTGATATCCCAGAGGAGGAAGAGAGAGGGAAAGGTGCTGAAGGGGTACTTGAAGAAATAATAGCTGAGAACTTCCCTGAACTGAGCAAGGAAAAAGGCATTGAAATCCAAGAGGCACAGAGAACTCCCTTCAGACATAACTTGAATCGATCTGCACGACATATCATAGTGAAACTGGTAAAATACAAGGATAAAGAGAAAATTCTGAAAGCAGCAAGGGATAAACGTGCCCTAACATATAAAGGGAGACCTATAAGACTCGTGACTGATCTCTCTTTTGAAACTTGGCAGGCCAGAAAGGATTGGCACGAGATCTTCAATGTGCTGAACAGAAATAATATGCAGCTGAGAATCCTTTATCCAGCAAGTCTGTCATTTAGAATAGAAGGAGAGATAAAGGTCTTCCCAAACAAACAAAAACTGAAGGAATTTGTCACCACTAAACCAGCCCTACAAGAGATCCTAAGGGGGATCTTGTGAGACAAAGTACCAGAGACATCACTACAAGCATAAATCATACAGACATCACAATGACTCTAAATCCGTATCTTTCTATAATAACACTGAATGTAAATGAATTAAATGCGCCAACCAAAAGACAGAGGGTATCAGAATGGATAAAAAAACAAGACCCATCTATTTGCTGTCTACAAGAGACTCATTTTAATTCTGAGGACACCTTTATATTGAGAGTGAGGAGACGGAGAACTATTTATCATGGTACTGGAAGCCAAAAGAAAGCTGGAGTAGCCATACTTATATCAGACAAACTAGACTTTAAATTAAAGGCTGTAACAAGAAGTGAAGAAGGGCATTATATAATAATTACAGGGTCTATCCATCAGGAAGAGCTAACAATTATGAATGTCTATGCTCCGAATACAGGAGCCCCCAAATATATAAAACAATTACTCATAAACATAAGGAACCTTATTGATAACAATGTGGTAATTGTAGGGGACTTTAATACTCCACTTACAGAAATGGATAGATCATCTAGACACACGGTCTATAAAAGAAACAAGGGCCCTGAATGATACATTGGATCAGATGGACTTGACAGATATATTTAGAACTCTGCATCCCAAAGCAACAGAATATACTTTCTTCTCGACTGCACATGGAACATTCTCCAAGATAGATCATATACTGGGTCACAAAACAGGCCTTCATAAGTATACAAGAATTGAAATTATACCATGCATACTTTCAGACCACAATGTTATGAAGCTTGAAATCAACCACAGGAAAAGTCTGGAAAACCTCCAAAAGCATGGAGGTTAAAGAACACCTTACTAAAGAATGAGTGGGTCAACCAGGCAATTAGAGAAGAAATTAAAAAATATATGGAAACAAACGAAAATGAAAATACAACAATCCAAATGCTTTGGGATGCAGCGAAGGTCGTCCTGAGAGGAAAATACATCCAATGGAAACAAGAAAAATCCCAAATACAAACTCTAACAGCACACCTAAAGGAAATAGAAGCAGAACAGCAAAGGCAGCCTAAACCCAGCAGAAGAAGAGAAATAATAAAGATCAGAGCAGAAATAAACAATATAGAATCTAAAAAAACTGTAGAGCAGATCAACGAAACCAAGAGTTGATTTTTTGAAAAAATAAACAAAATTGACAAACTTCTAGCCAGGCTTCTCAAAAAGAAAAGGGAGATGACCCAAACAGATAAAATCATGAATGCAAATGGAGTTATTCCAACCAATCCCTCAGAGATACAAACAATTACCAGGGAATACTATGAAAAATTATATGCCAACAAATTGGACAACCTGGAAGAAATGGACAAATTCCTAAGCACCCACACTCTTCCAAAACTCAATCAGAAAGAAATAGAAAGCTTGTACAGACCCATAACCAGAGAAGAAATTGAATCGGTTATCAAAAATCTCCCCACAAATAAGAGTCCAGGACCAGATGGCTTCCCAGGGGAGTACTACTAGACGTTTAAAGCAGAGATAATACCTATCCTTCTCAAGATATTCCAAGAAATAGAAAGGGAAAGAAAACATCCAGACTCATTCTATGAAGCCAGGATTACTTTGATTCCTAAACCAGACAGAGACCCAGTAAAAAAAGAGAACTACAGGCCAATATCCCTGATGAATATGGATGCAAAAATTCTCAAGAAGATACTAGCAAATGGAATTCAACAGCATATAAAAAGAATTATTCACCATGATCAAGTGGGATTCATTCCTGGGATGCAGGGCTGGTTCAACATTCGGAAATCAATCAACGTGATACATCACATTAATAAAAGAAAAGAGAAGAACCATATGATCCTGTCAATCGATGAAGAAAAGGCCTTTGACAAAATCCAGCACACTTTCCTAATAAAAACCCTTGAGAAATTCGGGATAGAAGGAACATACTTAAACATGATAAAAGCCATTTATGAAAAGCCCACAGCTAACATCATCCTCAATGCGGAAAAACTGAGAGCCTTTTCCCTGAGATCAGGAACACGACAGGGATGTCCACTCTCACCGCTGTTGTTTAACATAGTGCTGGAAGTTCTAGCATCAGCAATCAGACAACAAAAGGAAATCAAAGGCATCAAAATTGGCAAAGATGAAGTCAAGCTTTCGCTTTTTGCAGATGACATGATATTATACATGGAAAATCCGATAGACTCCACCAAAGTCTGCTAGAACTGATACATGAATTCAGCAAAGTTGCAGGATACAAAATCAATGTGCAGAAATCAGTTGCATTCTTATACACTAACAATGAAGCAACAGAAAGACAAATAAGGAAACTGATCCCATTCACAATTGCACCAAGAAGCATAAGATACCTAGGAATAAATCTAACCAAAGATGTAAAAGATCTGTATGCTGAAAACTATAGAAAGCTTATGAAGGTAATTGAAGAAGATATAAAGAAATGGAAAGACATTCCGTGCTCAAGGATTGGAAGAATAAATATTGTCAAAATGTCAATACTACCCAAAGCTATCTACACATTCAATGCAATCCCAATCAAAATTGCACCAGCATTCTTCTCGAAACTAGAACAAGTAATTCTAAAATTCATATGGAACCACAAAAGCCCCCGAATAGCCAAAGTAATTTTGAAGAAGAAGACCAAAGCAGGAGGAATCACAATCCCAGACCTTAGCCTCTACTACAAAGCTGTCATCATCAAGACAGCATGGTATTGGCACAAAAACAGACACATAGACCAATGGAATAGAATAAAAACCCCATAACTAGACCCACCAATGTATGGCCAACTAATCTTTGACAAAGCAGGAAAGAACATCCAATGGAAAAAAGATAGTCTCTTTAACAAATGGTGCTGGGAGAAATGGACAGAAACATGCAGAAGGTTGAAACTAGACCACTTTCTCACACCATTCACCAAAATAAACTCAAAATGGAAAAAGGACCTGAATGTGAGACAGGAAACCATCAAAACCCTAGAGGAGAAAGCAGGAAAAGACCTCTCTGACTTCAGCCGTAGCAACCTCTTACTCGACACATCCCCAAATGCAAGGGAATTAAAAGCAAAAATGAATTACTGGGACCTTATGAAGATAAAAAGCTTCTGCACAGCGCAGGAAACAACCAACAAAACTAAAAGGCAACCAACGGAATGGGAAAAGATATTTGCAAATGACATATCAGACAAAGGGCTAGTATCCAAAATCTATAAAAAGCTCACCAAACTCTACACCCGAAAAACAAAGAACCCAGTGAAGAAATGGGCAGAAAACATGAATAGACACTTCTCTAAAGAAGACATCCAGATGGCCAACAGGCACATGAAAAGATGCTCAACGTCGCTCCTTATCAGGGAAATACAAATTAAAACCACACTCAGATATCACCTCACGCCAGTCAGAGTGGCCAGAATGAACAAATCAGGAGACTATAGATGCTGGAGAGGATGTGGAGAAACGGGAACCCTCTTGCACTGTTGGTGGGTATGCAAATTGGTGCAGCCACTCTTTAAAACAGTGTGGAGGTTCCTCATAAAATTAAAAATAGACCTACCCTATGAGCCAGCAATAGCACTGCTAGGAATTTGCCCAAGGGATACAGGAGTACTGATGCATAGGGGCACTTGTACCCCAATGTTTATAGCAACACTCTCAACAATAGCCAAATTATGGAAACAGCCTAAATGTCCATCAACTGATGAATGGATAAAGAAATTGTGGTTTATATACACAATGGAGTACTACATGGCAACGAAAAAGAATGAAATATGGCCCTTTGTAGCAACGTGGATGGAACTGGAGAGTGTGATGCTAAGTGAAATTAGTCATACAGAGAAAGACAGATACCATATGTTTTTACTCTTATGTGGATCCTGAGAAACCTAACAGAAACCCATGGAGGAGGGGAAGGAAAAAAAAAAGAGGTTAGAGTGGGAGAGAGCCAAAGCATAAGAGACTCTTAAAAACTGAGAACAAACTGAGGGTTGATGGGGGGTGGGAGGGAGCGGAGGGTGGGTGATGGGTATTGAGGAGCGCACCTTTTGGGATGAGAACTCGGTGGTGTATGGAAAC
Organism: Acinonyx jubatus; assembly: GCF_027475565.1. Classification (NCBI taxonomy): domain Eukaryota; kingdom Metazoa; phylum Chordata; class Mammalia; order Carnivora; family Felidae; genus Acinonyx; species Acinonyx jubatus. Next base: position 81,918,175 of record NC_069390.1, read on the forward strand.
CAATTTGACAATAAATTTCATATATTAAAAAAAAAACAAAGGGATGAGATCTTGCAGTTTGTTTAGCCTGGATGCACCTAAATTGTATTATACTAAGTGAAATAATACAGACTGAGAAAGACAAATACCATATGATTTCACTCCTATGTGACATCTAACAAAACAAAACAAATGAATAGGCAAACAAAAGGCAGAATTAGTCCCCTCAAATATCTTTATACAATGGCTTTTATCCATTTTGCGGTTACTAATCTAAAATTAATTCAAGAAATAGATCCTTCTGGGGCACCTGGGTGGCTCAGTCAGTTGAGCGTCTGACTTTGGCTCAGGTCATAATCTTGCAGTTTGTGAGTTGGAGCCCTGCATCCGGCTCTGTGCTGACAGCTCAGAGCCTGGAGCCTGCTTCAGATTCTGTGTCTCCCTCTTTCTCCATCTCTCTCTCTCTCTCTCTCTCTCTCTCTCTCTCTCCTTCAAAAATAAATAAAATGAAAAGAAAAAAGAAGAAGTAGATCCTTTGTCCAGAAAAGCAAAACTAAAGCCAAAACAGATTCATGAGAATTATATTTTGGATGCAACATAAAGGCCTCTTTAACCATGTTCCCAGAGACAGGGTACAGAGTAGAAACTACCTCCATGGGACAAGTCATATTCACCCCCCTACCCATCATCACCACCAACACCCAGCCACCATCTGAAATCTGTTCACTGCACTTGCCAAATCATACAAGCTTTGCATAGAAATTGCTAAGGGGATGGATATACCTCAAAAGGCTGAAACTAAAGTGTCAGAGGTGGTTGGGAACTTAGATTATAGCTGTTTGAAGACAGCCTAGAGAAAACCGACACAGTGGGGCAGACCTCAGCTCTTACTAGGGCATCATTTTGGATGTCCCAACTGAGCCACATACCCCAAGACTCTCCCTTTCCTGGCACCATCAAATGAAAATCAGGAAGGCAAGACCATTGGCAAAGGCTTTAGCGAGGAGGCTTCTGCAGACCACCTCATCTAAGATCTAGCTCCAATCTCTCCCACCCCATGAAGCAGTTCTATGGCATTTGAGCAAAGTGATAGCTGCTCAGAAAATGATCTAAAAGATTGCTATGTCTTCCCTCCAGGGAATTTATTTTATTTTACTTCTCAGTAGGGGGCATCTTGCTGTTCTGCCATGGAGAGAAAGAAGACCTGGTAATGTTTCCTATATGTGTAAGGGCTTTGTTTCCATACCGTCACAGCTGGCTCAATTCACTTTGGTCCCCCAGCATTCACCATATATCTCCACTGAAATACTTCCTCAGCTTGTGCAGTTTTGTACATGAGACTGTGGTCCATTTCCACACAGGAAAAAAAAATTAGAAGAAATTGGCTGGAGACCAAGGGAACTTAAAAGGAAACGAGAAAGAAAGTAGAGACTCAGTCTTGACTCTGAAAGACTCAAGTATAATGGGGAAGAAGGTATGTATACCTCAAATAGCCATGGATGGCTGATAATAATTATGGTTTAATCAGGAGCACCTTGAGCAAGTCTCTTAACCTCTCTGAAACTAAGTTCCTTTTATAATAACATCTCCAACCTAGTGTTGTTAGAAAGTCCCATAAATTAGAGGAAGGAATATCTGTGCCTTACATGGCATCTGTTCACTCACTCAATACCATCAATGGTGGGGCCATCAATGGTAGTAGGTGGTTTATAGTACTTGGCTTATAGTACTTGGCACACACAGTGCAAATAGGCAACCATTTGTGAATAAATTAATTAATGCATAAACCAGAGCTGGCAGGTGAAAGAGTGAGTAGAAATGGCCCCACTATTGGGGAAGATGCCATCAGGAGGGAGGAAGATGGATGGCCAAAGCAGGATGGGTCCTGCCCTGCTGAGTACCTAGAAAGCCTTCTCTGGAATCCCAAGGTCCATGCTACCAGTGCCCATACCTCAGTGTTCACTGTGAAGGAAAATGTGTTAATTGGGCACAAAGGTCAGTTTGAGGAGGAAAATGAAGTCCTTATGCTTGGACTTTAAGTTTGGAAGCAAAATTCATAGCCTCACTTAGCCCTTCTTCATTCTTCGTGCCCCTGAAAGAGACCTATAGGCTCCCCTTTCCTTACACCGTTTTTATTCTAACATTTCAGTAAATGCAGTATTGCTTACCTCCATTTTTGTTTCAGAGATCAGGAAATACTTTGGTGCTTTCCATCTGGCACCTGAAGTTAGAGTTTCTGTGTTTGTGGAATTTGGTGCATCTGTTTCCTACACAGCATTTCCATGGAAGGGAAGCTGCAGTCTGATGGTTCTGCTGAGCCATCTGAGACAGGGGCCCAGACTCATCCTTGGCCAAGACAGGTCCCTGAAGCAGAATAACAACCTGAGCCCCGGTGTAGATAGCCCAACTTCAGGTAAATATACTGTTTAATGTGCAGAAAGTGAGTTGCAGGCTTGTAGCTTTCCCACCTGGTTCCCATAACCCAAAATGACCTTATTCTGAAGTCAATATTCTGTCACTTATTATGTCTTTGAGTAGATCACTTAATTAGCATGTCTGAATCTCAGCTTTCTCCTGTCTAAAAAAGATGTATGTGGTCATTGTTGGGCTCAGTTGAGATGATAAAAATGAAAGCAGTTTGAGACTTTGTACAAGACTATATGTTAGTATTATAGTAATAATAATGTTAATACCCTCGTTATGATAATACCCAAATGCCTCTCACAGAAATTATCATGATCATTTCTCATGATCACCACTAGGCAGCTCTGCAGCTCCCTCAGTGAGTCAAATACATCAGAGAAGATGCTCACTTTTGGATAGGAGTAGATGAAATTTTTCTGAAATATTCCCAGTAATGCCCTGAACTGAGGGTCCACAGATATTCTCATGGGCAAGCAGATTGAAGGAGTCAACAACCAAGGTACTAGATGAAGGGTCTTCTTCCCTAGGATGGCTCCTTGCTGCTGTGGCCCCTGATCTCCCGAGAGTCCGAGCAGTCCATTGTCTTTACACGACCAGGGATTCTAGGGCAGTGTTGGCGATTTCAGGAAACAATTCACATCCAGACATATAATTACATGTACAGTTTAAGCACCATTTGACTTGGCTCATGTTAGCACACCTTCGGATTTTTCACAGATGATTTTCCATGATTTCACTGCGAGGCAAGCTGGCCCACTTACGTGGTCTCATCCTGTCCATAACAGAAGGTTCGCTTCACCACAGATCCCCTTTCCCTGGTTAAAATTCTCCTAAACCTTCAAGGGTCAATTCAAATGCCGTCTCCTCAGGTCAATTCAAATGCTATCTCCTCAGTGAAGCTTCCTTGGCACATATTTCCTCATTTTGAAGAGTATTCCTTCCTTTTGGTTCCACTGTACTTTGATTATAACTCTTCTTTGGAACTGTTATTCCTAGCAGTGTATCATTATTGCCTATATACATATACAATCTCCCCATAAGATTATAAAACACAAAATTGTAGGGGTTATTCACTTTCCATAGTATCTAATGAAAACATTATTTATTTCCAGTGCCCAGCACAGTGTCTGGCACATAATAGATGTCCAGTAAGAGTTTACTGAATGACTTATACATGGAAGAGAGGAAACTGAGGTACAAAGAGTTTAAAAGTAGTAAATGCCATAGGACATACTCAAATTTAGGCTTTTTTACTTTAATTACAGAGTTTTTTGTTTTGTTTTGTTTTTTAATCAGAAGATAATCCACTTAAAATTATCATCATTGGAGCGCTTGGCTGGTTCTTGACCTTGGGATTGAGTTCGAGCCCCACATTGCATATAGACATTACTTTAAAATAACATCTTTAAAAATAATCATTTTATGTATGCTATGTATCATCATTTTAATGTTTTTTTAAATTTAGTTTTTGAAAGAGAGAGAGAGAGAGCAAGTGATAGCGGGGGAGGGGCAGAGAGAGAGGATCCTAAGTGGGCTCTGTGCTAAGAGCAGAGAGCTCTGTGTGGGGCTCAAACTAATGAACCATAAATTATGACCTGAGCCAAAGTCAGACACTTAACCAAGTCAACCACCCAGGCGCCCCCCACAAAATTATAATCTTTTAAAGCCAGAACTATTTTCTGAGATACCCTTGGTCATTAATAAACACGTTTTATTTTCTGTTGCTGTCACAGTTTCTGGTCTGATGCTGCATCCCAAGGCACAGCTGCCCATCTTTGGAGATTATACCAAAGCCTAACTTGGGGCTTCCTACCTGGTGTGGGAAGTGTCTTATTTTCTGAGGATGGGTCACAGGTGACCTAGTTATTGATTCCTCCAGGACTCCAAAGGATTGAGCAAAAAGGTAGGGCACCTGAGACCCTGAGGACAATCACTTCTGAGTGTCTGGGCTCAATCGTAATGTTGTGTGTTTGTGCATAACATGGTTAGGTACATGGAAGATGATCCAGAGGAATAGCAACAAATTTTCAAAATGGTCAATGAATAAATGATACAAGACTGGTCACTGATTAGTATGTGTGGGTATTAGATGGACCATTACTTTTTCTTTAGTGTGTGCTAAAATTTTCCATCAAGAATATTTTAAATATAACAATTAATAAAACTCTTCATTAGCATAACTTTATCAAAGATCCCCCCAAGTTGCAACACAATTATATATATCTCAAAGAAGACACTTTGATCACTTGGAGGCAGACCCATGAGGGGCGTGGGAATGAATTCATCTCTTTCATTACCAACTGGTCCCATATCAGATTTTGAAATTCTGTGACTCAGATCTGTCTAGTTCTCACTCCCAGCCCTAGCTCATCCTCATTCCATACTAATTACACAATCCTGAGATGGTTGCCTATCTCTCCAATTTTCAATTTAATCACCTTCAAAATGATAAACATCTACTAGCCTCCAGTTATGCCAGCACAAACCATACACAACACAGCCAAGATAAGTCACAGCCCCGGCACACCTGAAGTATTCATTTTTAGATAATCCCAGGAGCACAGGAAGGTGGGGCGGCCAAGGCACTTGTGACTCTGTCATTTGACAGCTAAGGATGAGGATGCAGCCAACCTGGTGGTCTTTGATATTTGAATCACAGGGTACAGCTTGGGGTCCAGCCACTTCATCTTCCTCTCCTTCAAGGTATTAGAAATTTATCTTTCATAGTAAAGAAGCAATTCCAGATAAATTCAAGAGTTTTTGCTTCTGAAAGTTTATCTTGGTCTACAGATGAGAAATCTGAGCCAACTCAATATCTTCTTTTAAACATATGGCAATTTTGGTTCCAACTCTTTCTGGATCTTTGGAGAAATAAACCAAAGGAATTGCATTTGAACTGCTGCATGCTCAAGTTGAACCAACAGGTATTGACCTGGAGTCAGGCACTGTGTGGGGCACTTTGATAGTTCATTGTCCTGGAGACTGAATTTAGAATTTATAATCAAGTGGTGAAACAGGTTACTGTCTTCTGTCAAATTTCTCTGTTCATCTTTAAAAGGCTATCCCTTTCTCTATTTTCACTGCCTTTGTAAATTTTAAGCCTTTATCATTTCTCACCTGGACAGTTGCAGTCAGTTGCAGGGGAATATCCCTGCCTCTGGCCTCATCCCATTCACACCGTCCTTTAAACAACTAGCAACCTGACCTCTACAAAATACAAATCATCCTCTTATAAGAGCCTTCGATGATTGTCTTGCCTACAAAATCCAGTGTAACTTGTAAGCAGAAAACATGAAGCTTTGTTAATTTAGTTCAACCCAGGCTTCTTCCTTCTTCTCTGGACTCTTCCTCTAATACTCTTTTCACCTTTATTAATCTGCTCCTTGCTCTTCAGATAAATCAGCTTCAATTGCCTGCCTTCATCATCCACTCAGTGCATCTCAATTCATTTTTTAAGAACAACATGACTGTCACCTTGGCTTGAAGCTTTTCCCAACACCCCTCCCACACACTTCCAGGATACAGAAATCGCATCCCACTCTCACTGTTTTTATCCATCCCTCCACCACAGTCCATATCACATGGCATGCAGACCCTAGAAGGGAAACACTTCTATATTTGTGCTTCTATTCCATACAAATCCTTTCGTGAATATTTTTTACTGTTAACTAAGACATTATATTGTTGTATTTACTCTGAACCACAAGAGAAGTTGGACGTAAATTATAGCAAGTCCTTTATTTCCCCAATTAAGAAACTGTGACACATTTATTTATTCATTAATTGAGCTACCGTATGCTAAATAATTTATTGAGACCTTACTATGTGGTTGCTTCCTAGTGATGGGAATGCAGATATACATAAGACAGGAAAGGATCAGGGGCACTTGAGTGGCTCAGTTGGTTAAGTGGCTGACTCTTGATTTTGGCCCAGGACATGATTTCATGGTTTGTAAGTTTGAGCCCTGCTTAAGATTCTCGTTCCTAAGAATCGTAAGGTCCTTAGGATTCTTAGTATTCCCTGCTCACATGCTCTCCCTCTCTCTCTCAAATGTAAATAAACATTAAAAATGGCAGGAAAATCTCCCACTTTCATATGGGTAACAATCTGTAAGCAATGGTGAGAATTGGGAAATAAGTGATATAAAGTTAAATGTGATAAATTAAGATAGGCATAAGTTCTATGAACAAATAATACAGTGATAGATTACTTAATTACAAATAAATTAAAATATAAAATGTCCAAGTTATAAAATTTCCAACATATAGAAAGACATTTACATTTGCAGGTACCACTAAGAAGTAAGTAAGCTAGAAAAATAACTCATGGCTCTCTTAACATAACGGTCAGAAGGGCTTGTGTTCTCTAAGATACAGCAGCTGATAGATAAGGACATTTGTAGATACTATAAGCAGTAAGACATTGAAAAAAAATTGTCTTACTTTGCCTCATACACAGACAACTATCCAAAAAATGTGTCCAGGGAAACATTTGCTTCCAATTTCTTACATATGTTCTAAACCGCTAAAAGAATTGTGTATAATTATAGGTAGACACTAATACAGTTTTTCTGTTTCTGTGGCGCCCTTACATCTATTTTTTTTCACTTTTTTGCCACTTGTGTTTATTTTTCTACTATCTGTATTAATATTTATCATATATGAGAACATTTTTTTAAATATGAAATTAATTGTCAAATTTGTTTCCATACAACACCCAGTGCTCATGCCAACAGGTGCCCTCCTCAATGCCCATCACCCATCCTCCACTCCCTCCCACCCCCCAATCAACCCTCAGTTTGTTCTTAGTTTTTAAGAGTCTCTTAAGCTTTGGCTCCCTCCCTCTTTAACTTTTTTTTCCTTCCCCTCCCCCATGGTCTTCTGTTATGTTTCTCAGGATCCACCTAAGAGTTAAAACATACGGCATCTGTCTTTCTCTGTATAACTTATTTCATTTAGCATAACACTCTCCAGTTCTTTCCACTTTGCTACAGAAGTCCATATTTCATTCTTCCTCATTGCCAAATAGTATTCCATTATGTATATAAACCACAACTTCTTTATCCATTCATCCGTTGATGGACAGTTAGGCTCTTTCCATAATTTGGCTATTGTATGTGCTGCTACAAACATTGGGGTATAAGTGCCCCTATGCATCAGCACTCCTGTATCCCTTGGGAAAGTTCCTAGGAGTGCTATTGCTGGGTCATTGGGTAGTTCTATTTTTAATTTTTTGAGGAACCTTCACACTGTTTTCCAAAGCAGCTGCACCAGTTGGCATTCCCACCAACAGTGCAAGAGGTTTCCAGTTTCCTCAATCCTCTCCAGCATCTATAGTCTCCTGATTTGTTCATTTTAGCCACTCTGAGTGGCATGAGGTGGTATCTGAGTGCGGTTTGGATTTGTACTTCCCAGATGAGGAGTGACGTTGAACATCTTTTCATGTGCCTGTTGGCCATCTAGATGTCTTCTTTAGAGAAGTGTCTATTCATGTTTTCTGCCCATTTTTTCACTAGGTTATTTGTTTTTCAGGTGTGGAGTTTGGTGAGTTCTTTGTAGATTTTGGATACTAGTCCTTTGTCTAATATGTCATTTGCAAATATCTTTTCCCATTCCGTTGGTTGCCTTTTAGTTTTGTTGACTGTTTCCTTTTCTGTGCAGAAGCTTTTTATTTCATGAGGTCCCAATGGTTCATTTTTGCTTTTACTTCCCTTGACTTTGGAGATGTGTCAAGTAAGAAATTGCTGCGGCTGAGGTCAGAGACGTTTTTTCCTGCTTTCTCCTCAAAGGTTTTCATGGTTTCCTGTCTCACATTGAGGTCCTTTATCCATTTTCAGTTTATCTTTTGAATGGTGTAAGAAAGTGGTCTAGTTTCATCCTTCTGCATGTTGCTGCCCAGTTCTCCCAGCACCATTTGTTAAAGAGACTGTCTTTTTTCCATTGGATATTCTTTCCTGGTTTGTCAAAGATTAGTTGGCCACACTTTTGTGGGTCCAATTCTGGAGTCTCTATCCTATTTCATTGGTCTATGTGTCTGTTTTTGTGCCAATACCATACTGTCTTGATGATTTCAGCTTTGCAGTAGAGGCTAAAGTCTGGGATTGTGATGCCTCCCGCTTTGTTCTTCTTCTTCAATATTACTTTGGCTATTCGGGGTCTTTTGTGGCTCCATGCAAATTTTAGGATTGCTTGTTCTACCTTTGAGAAGAATGCTGGTGCAATTTTGATTGGGATTGCATTGAATGTGTAGATAGCTTTGAGTAGTATTGACATTTTAACCATATTTATTCTTCCAATCCATGAGCACGGAATGTTTTTCCATTTCTTTATATCTTCTTCAATTTCCTTCATAAGCTTTCTATATTTTTCAGCATACAGCTCTTTTACATCATTGGTTAGGTTTATTCGTAGGTATTTTATGCTTCTTGGTGCAATTGTGAATGGGATAAGTGTCTTTATTTGACTTTCTGTTGCTTCATAATTAGTGTATAAGAATGCAACGCTTTTCTGTACATTAATTTTGTATCCTGCGACTTTGCTGAATTCATGTATCAGTTCTAGTAGACTTTTGGTGGAGTGTATCGGGTTTCCCTTGTGTAATATCATGTCATCTGCAAAAAGTGAAAGGTTGACTTCATCTTTGCCAATTTTGATGCCTTTGATTTCCTTTCCTGTCTGATTGCTGATGCTAGAACTTCCAACACCGTGTTAAACAACAGTGGTGGGAGTGGACATCCCTGTCGTGTTTCTGATCTCAAGGGGAAAGCTCTCAGTGTATCCCCTTTGAGTATGATATTAGCTGTAGGCTTTTCATAAATCGCTTTTATGATGTTTACGTATGTTCCTTCTATCCCAACTTTCTCGTGGGTTTTCATTGAAAAAGGATGCTGAATATAAACAAATTCTTTCTCTGCATCGATTGATAGGATCATATGGTTCTTATCTTTTCTTTTATTAATGTGATGTATCACATTGATGGATTTGCAGATGCTGAACCAGACCTGCAGCCCAGGAATGAATCCTACTTGATCATGGTGAATGATTATTTTTATATGTTGTTGAATTTGATTTTCTAGTATTTTATTGAGAATTTTTGCATCCATATTCATCAGGGATATTGGCCTGTAGTTCTCTTTTTTTACTGGGTCTCTGTCTGGTTTAGGAATCAAAGTAATGCTGGCTTCAGAGAATGAGTCTGGAAATTTTCCTTCCCTTTCTATTTTTTTGGAACAGCTTGAGAAGGGTAGGTATTATTTCTGCTTTAAACGTCTGGTAGAACTCCCCTGGGAAGCCATCTGGTATTGGACTCTTATCTGTTGGGAGATTTGGGATAACTGATTCAATTTCTTCGCTGGTTATGGGTATCCTCAAGTTTTCTATTTCTTCCTGTTTGAATTTTGGAAGTGTGTGGGTGTTTAGGAATTTATCCATTTCTTCCATCTTGTCCAGTTTGTTGGTGTATAATTTTTCATAGTATTCCCTGATAATTGCTTGTATTTCTGAGGGATTGGTTGTAATGATTCCATGTTCATTGCATGATTTTATCTATTAGGGCCATCTCCCTCTTCCTTTTGAGAATCCTGGCTAGAGGTTTATCAATTTTGTTTATTTTTTCAAAAAAAACAACTCTTGGTTTCATTGATCTGCTCTACAGTTTTTTTTTTTTTTTAGATTCTATATTGTTTATTTCTGCTCTGATCTTTATTATTTCTCTTTTTCTGCTGGGTTTTGGGTCTCTTTGCTCTTCTGCTTCTATTTCTTTTAAGTGTGCTGTTAGGTTTTGTATTCGGGATTTTTCTTCTTTCTTGAGATAGGCCTGGATTGCAATGTATTTTCCTCTCAGGACTGCCTTTCTGCATCCCAAAGCATTTGAATTGTTGTATTTTCATCTTCATTTGTTTCCATATATTTTTAAATTTCTTCTCTAATTGCCTGGTTGACCCATTCCTTCTTTAGTAAGGTGTTCTTTAACCCCCATGCTTTTGGAGGTTTTCCAGACTTTTTCCTGTGGTTGATTTCAAGTTTCATAACATTGTGGTTTGAAAGTGTGCATGGTATGCTCTCAATTCTTGTACACTTATGAAGGGCTGTTTTGTGACCCAGTATGTGTTGTATCTTGGAGAATGTTCCATGTGTACTCTAGAAGAAAGTATATTCTGTTGCTTTGGGATGCAGAGTTCTAAGTATATCTGCCAACTCTATCTGATCCAATGTATCATTCAGGGCCCTTGATTCTTTCACCTATTCTTTCTTTCACCTATTCTCTCCTCTGCCTCTTTAATGTGTGCTGTGGTTGCCTCCATTCAATTTTGCACCTCATTTATAGCATTTTATAGCTCTTCATGACTATTTCTTAGTCCCCGATCTCTGTAGCAATCGATTCTTTGCTGTCATCTATATTTTTTTCAAGCGCAGAGATTAATTTTATGACTATTATTCTAAATTCTTGTTCCGTTATATTGCTTAAATCGTTTTGGATCAATTCGTTTGCTGTTGCTACTTCGTGGAGTTTCTTTTGAGGAGAATTCTTCCGTTTCTTCATTTGGGTAGTCCCTAGGGTGGCTCCAAACTTCAGGGCACTTCCCCTATACTGTCCAGATTAACTTGTGTTGGTTGGCAGGGCTGCAGTCAGACCAGATTTCTGCCCCCAGCCCACCACTGGGGCCACAGTCAGACTGTGTGTACCTTGTCTTCCCCTCTCCCAAGGGCAGGACTCACTGTGGAGTGGTGTAGCCCCTGTCTGTGCTATTTTCACACTTCCAGGCTTGTGGTGCTTCATCAGTGGGATCTGCGGTATTAGTGCTGGTGGATCCGCAACGTGCACAGAGTTGGGAGGGAAAGTCTCAGCTAGCTGTCAGTGGTCCCCTGTGGGAGGGGCCCTGCAGCAGGGGGATGGAGGCAGACCCATTGGAGGTACGGATCTACAGAAGCACAGCGTTGTGTGTTTGCGTGGTGCTAGCAAGTTTGGTGATGGGAATTGGTTCCCTTTGAAATTTCGGCTGGGGGATGGGAGAGGGAGAGGGTGCTTGCCAGCACCTTTGTTCCCCACTGAGCTGAGCTCTGTCTTCTGGGGCTCAGCAACTCTCCCTGCAGGTATCCTCTTGCCCTCCCCAATCTCTGAGAGCAGAGCTGTTCACATTTTCCATTCCAGATGTTAAGTCCCACTGGCTGTCAGAACTTACACAGTCTGGCCCCTCAGCTTTTGCAAGCCAGACTTGGGGGCTCTGCCTTGCCAGGTGGGCTGCCCCTCCACCCCCCTGGCTCCCTCCCGCCAGTCCGTGTAACACACACCACCTCTCTGCACTTCCTACCCTCTTCCGTGGGCCTGTTGTCTATGCTTGGCTCCAGAGAGGCCGTTCTGCTAGTCTTCTGGTGGTTTTCTCAGTTATTTGGGCAGATGTGGGTGGAATCTAAGCGATCAGCAGGATGGGTGATCCCAGTGTCCTCCTACGCTGCCATCTTCTATCATCACTTGTCTATAGGTTTGAATCCTATGTGCAAAGAAAGATCTTTGGGGGCTAGTGCCTCAGTTTACATCCCATACCTTCCTTGCTCCACACACACACACACACACACGCACATGCACACACACTCACAAGTATATGTTCACATATGCAGTATGCACCTGCACACACACACACACACACACACACCCCTTGGTCCTTATAAAGGCTGCTGTGATCACCTGGGCTTTATCCTTGGTGGTCCCTCGCTAACATCCTCAGCCCTTTTCAGAGACTTCTCTGGCTGCCTGGACCATGGTCTTATCTCCATACCCTAATGGGACTCCTTCTGGTTTCATTCAATTCCCTGTAGCCCCTGTCAGAGGCTTCTTGTTTCAGCCTCATGGGAGACGTTTAATGCCTAGTCTACCTTTCCCCCCAATTCCAGGAACCTATCACTGTTTTCACCACTTAGGGGTTACTTCTGCATTGTGAATCCATCCTCCTATGCCTGCTCCTCAAGTCCCCAACTCCCAAAGACTGTTTTCCATTTGACCTATCTGAAGGCCTGGGAGGGGTATGGACTTCTGCTCTCTCCTATTTTAACTGTACCATTCAAGTATCTCTCTGGAAGCCTCAGAAGACAGATTACTTTATAAATCTTAAAAGCATATGTGGTAATATCAGAGTGATAATTACAACATTATTCAGTCAGTTAAGAGTGCTTGGGGAAAAATAACATGAAATAAATCTTCATTGTAAAGGCATCTTTCATTTCCAGCAAGTGATTAGCTGTTGCTGAATCATCAATTTTATTTTGTTATGTGGCTAAGACTAATTTCTAATTAAAGACCATGCACAAAGCTAAGTAAACTTGCTTCATTCTGTAGAAATTAGGCTTTCAGTCCTGCTCTAACAATCCTAAATATGCTAAATGAGCAACCCCCCAGGAATGATGACTCAGGATTGTGGAACAGGAAGGTGAGGGTCCTGTGATCTCAATCCTAACATTACAGAACATTGCAGCCCACAAATACCACCAAGGCATCACATGTGTGGGGCCAGCCTGTGTCTTCCCCTTGTGCCCAGTTCTGTGCTGATTCACTATAGGGGACTGTCTGCAGAGAGGGAGACCTGGCAATTCACTGCCCCACTGCTCTTAGCTCAGTGGAGAAGCAGGGCCATTGTGACAGGTTCCTCACTGGTCCAGGTGGGAAGCTGGGCTATATGAAACAAGGGCTGGGAAAGAGATATTCCTGAAACTGGGACTCTTCCCTGAGGACTTTTTCCCTGTGAGATTCATCCTCAACTTGTGGGCTCATTTCCCAGGTTCCAGGGCACAGACAGAGGGGAGGGCTAGTACTGAGAGAGACAGTGGGGGTGAGGGGTGGGTAGAAAGGAAAAGAATTAGGAATCAGCATGTATTAAGATCTGGGAAAGATACTAAGGGAGAATAAGATGAGGCAAACTAAAAGAGAAAGTAATAATGAACTGAGACAAGAGAGCCTCATGGCTTTACCCTATGGCCACATCATATCAAGTACAAAAGATGGAAGTAAAAGCTGAGATGGATTTGCTCTTTGGCTAGATTGATCTGTATGTAGCTAAGTCTTCACAGAAGTGATTGGTCTCAGTTTTGTGTCCCTTCTCCTCTCAGACAAATGTAGCTACAATAAAGTCAGCTTGGGGAGCCATGGAAGGGATACAGCAGAAGCCTTGAGTGCCAGGCAGGCACTTCCTTAAGAACATACTTGTGCATAGTGGGGAGCCATTGGCAGTGGGGGATTCTGTGAGTGCCCAGTCTGATACATGCAGACCACCAGCCAGCAGTCAGTACAGACTGGTAGCCTACATAGACCCCTTAAAAGACCAATTACCAACCAGCGTTCTACCCAGAACTCTGGGCTTTTCTGGGACTGGGATTTCACTCTGATGGAAGCTTACATATATGTGTGTGTGTATATATATATATATATATATATATATATATATATACACATATATAATTTATATTAATTTTTATCATATATCTTTAATTTTAATATCACATTATATTTTAATTTTATATTCTATTTATATATTATATATAATATATTATTATTATGTTCAACATAAAAATGTTTTCCATGGTTTGTATTAAATGCATCTAGGTAAATGCCAGGACTAAAATTTTTCCCTCTCATTGGAAATGAAGTGAAAATCCAGTCTTCTGGTGGCCATTTTAGTTGCTGCTGTACTTTCAGGTCCCCTTGACCATACAAGTGGCTACAGTCTGGGTGGAACTGTCCCCTCCTCACTGGCTACCAGGAAGTCTCTGTGCCTGGACTCCATTCCAATGACAGCTGGGCTGGAGTTGCAGGAGACAGATGCCTGTTCCTGGTGCTGTGATAAGAGCCAAGCACAGCCCTCCCAACCTCCCTTCCAGGCATGTCCCATGTAGACACACACACACACACACACACACACACACACACACACACACTGGTCCTTTAGGCTCCTGTTTCCCTCCTCCCAACCCCAATACTCTACTTCTAGGCTGGGAGCACTGAGACATAAAACACAAGTAACTTAAAAATATAGGCTTTATTCACCAATAATGTACATCTTGACTTCTTGTGAGCATCCTGGGTGTGTGTGGGGTCTACATGTGTACCACACATTTAGTGGGCTCTTTCTCCTAGCTTCCTTTTAAAGTTCAATGTCACTTGGTTCTGCCCATCACTACCTTTCCACTTTCTCTTCTCACCAAAGCATGACTGGATCAAACCCTAAAGTCTATATGCACATTTTGCATTCCCATCAAGAGTGCAAGAGGGTTCCCGTTTCTCCACCAAGAGTGCAAGAAGGTTCCCATTTCTCCACATCCTCTCCAGCATCTATAATTTCCTAATTTGTTCATTTTAGCCACTCTGACTGGTGTGAGGTGATATCTGAGTGTGGTTTTGGTTTGTATTTTCCTGGTGTGGAGTGATGTTGAGCATCTTTTCATGTGCCTGTTGGCCATCTGTATGTCTTCTTTAGAGAAGTGTCAATTCATGTTTTCTGCCCATTTATTCACTGGATTATTTGTTTTTTGGGTGTGGAGTTTGGTGAGTTCTTTATAGATTTTGGATACTAGCCTTGTGTCCAATATGTCATGAGTACTGGGTGTTGTATAGAAACCAATTGAACAATAAATTTCATATTAAAAAAATAAATAAATGCACATTTTGATATAAGCTGGTTATCTTCTAAAGGAATGTCCAGGCAGTGCCTACATTGACACAGGATCCTGTGGACCTCATAAACAACCCCTACCCTTCCTGGTAGCTGAAGGACCAGCTCATAGAATCTCCTGTGTGCTCTGAATGCAGCCTCTCTGAACAGAGTGACCGTACCTCGGCTGGGAAGGAGGAGGTGGGTCTATCTCCACAAGGCTCCTCTGGAATTAAAGAATTGTCCTAATTTTAGAGGAAGCACTGATGACCCTGCAGATCTTTTTGTTCAGGGACTGGAAAGCATTTGGGAACATAGCAGTTCATCTCATGGAGGAAACTGTCTGCTACCTCTGAGGAGAAATGGGGGAAAGGAGAGCAGGAAGTGGGAAGGAAGGAAGAGAAAGTGAGGAAGAGAGTCTTACAGGTATAACACTCTGGCTGGCAGAAGATCCTCATTGGAAAGTGTCAAGGGAGTTACATGTGAGTATTTGTACCTGACGACAAAGCCTCCCTGATAACAGAGAGAAGGTGCTAGCTTCCTGCCCAGGCTATGCTCAGAATCAGTTAGTGCTCCAGCCAGGATATCTCAGCTCTTTAACAGACACTCTGGACTGAAGATGGAGAGGAACACATGTTACAAGGGCTGCATGTCAGAAGCAGAGAACACAATCTCTCATGTGCTTCCCTTAGGACTGCCTGTTTTAAAATTACACCCAGGATTTCATTATGACCAAGTGATATCACACAGAGGTAATGCCATTGAAAAATAAATTTACCACTTATGTTTCTGGAGAGAAGGGGGCACACCATGTCATGCAGGGCCACATGGGAAGCCTCAGGTTTTAGTCAGGAGACAGAGGTAGAAAGGAGGGGAAAGTGTAGGCCAGAGTGGCTATTTTGAAGGTGTGGCTATTTTGAATAATTACAGTGGACTCTGGGATCTGGGAGTAGTTTTTAGTTATCTAGTACTTGTCCTGGGGTGACTTAGGGGAAGGGGAATATAGGCTCCTTGTGTGTGAGTTCGACAAAGAAAACAGTTGGGGATATAGACTGTGGATTGCTATTGTTTGTTTGTTTATAAAAGATCTGATTTCAGCCAAGTCCTTTGCTCTAAGAATTGGCTAGTCCTGAGAGGACAGTCATTCTCCAGGTCTGCAAAGCTCCAAAAGGCCAAAGCATCAAGAATATAGAAAATATGAAAATATAGTTAATGTAACTGGCCCTGTGATGAATCAAAAGGGTTCCAAATAGACAAATTCAGAATCTAAGAAAGCACAAAGCACTGCTTGGCTGGGGTGGGAACAAGCAAGAGCTGAGCAGGGACAGGCTAAGGGTTACATTGAGCAAAACTATTTTGTCAAGTAGCCCTGTGGGAAAGTGAAGAGGTAAACAAAGGCAAGAGAAATGTATCTTAAATCTCTTTATAGATTGCAGCCCACTGATAGACACCTAAAAAAATCAGAGCATGGCCTTCCTCAAGGAACTCATGGCTGCCTTACTTCCTTAAAGTTTTTGTTTTATTAAAGGATAAAAGTAACCTTATCTTAATAGCAGCTAGCCCCTCAAGGTCCTGAAAGCTTCCAAATTCCTTAGAGATTTACGCTATTCCTAACCCCCACTAACTTAAAACTGTATAATCAGTCACTCCTCACAATACTGGTGTAGCTCTTTCTACCCACAGGTCCTGTCCCTGTGCTATAATAAAATCACCTTTTTGCACCAAGAAGTCTCAAGAATTATTTCTTAGCCATTTGTTCACAAAACCCCATTTCATAATTTTATCATTTTGTGGCCCTTATGTGGGGCTTAGAGTGTTTTCATCTGGATTCTGAGCCTTAGTACAAATTTGGTGAATAATTCCTCTTCTCTTACTTTACTTTCATTCCGGGCACTTTTCATGGAGTATGGTCTTATAGGAACATTTTCATGTCAATGGAGAAAGAAAAGCCTACCTTTTGGCTGGAAGTTACTACTCTGGCTGGAATAATAAGACCCAGAAACTTGATGCCCTCTCTTTATTCCTATTCTTATACAAAATTGCCTGTCTTGGGTACTGGACAGCTACTTGAATCACTAGGATGGCTGCCAATCTTAAAGACTCCTACATGAGGTTTTTTCCTCATTGGTCTAATGTGATCCCTTCCACATATCTGGTCTAGCCATTTCTGGCCAGGAGAACTCCACTTGGAGCCAGCCAAAATGAGTACACAACTGAATTAAAAACTACATGTGTTGGAATGTCATTTAGACCATGATAGATTTCTATCTTTACTGGTTTTCATCACTGTCCCCTACTGCCTGCTGAAGTTACAAAATTGGACAATTTCCCCTGATAAATCTTTTCTAGTATTTTCTGTGGGTTAAGAATAGCATGGCCTTTAATTAAGGCAAGGCATGTTTTTTTCGGTCCATATGCCAGCACCGTTTTGCAGTCTAGAATGCAATGGGGAAGTGGTGGGGTGGGGGGTATGCTAGCATCCCTCCTATGGGACCCTTACAGCTGGTCAGTGATCATACAGATTTCATTCAAGGGATACCTCTGGTTGCTTTGACATCAGGAACTTCTGACATATCCTGCATGGGCCACCACCTGAGAGTTGGGGGATTTTTGGTAATGGACATTCTCTAGGCTTCTTCCTCACTTCCTAATGACTCCCTTGGCATGCCTTTTAACCCACTCAAACCAATTCAGATTGCAAGTTTTAATAAAGGACTGGTCTTCCTTAACATTGCACAGCCTCAGTACTCCTCAGGAGATGAGAAAAATGGCCCATTAATGAAACTTTAAGCTTCAGTATAACCTATCAGTTAGATTTCTTCTGTAGGAAACAGAAGATAGACTGAGGCACCCTATGTCCATCGCTGAATGGCCCTAAATCAGAACCTTGGTCTAAGGGCCTCTTGTAGAATGTGTTTGGCCACTAACCACACTGATAAACTTCCTCCTGATATATTGGATGATTGTCTAAACAGGCTTCTTCCTTAAGGAGCCCCTCTCAGGTATTGAAAATCCTTTTGTTTCATTCTCACCCTAATAAACTTGGTGCCTGTGCTGCTCTTAACCTTGTTCATTGGTTCCATTCTTTGGTTCCATTAGAACACAATCTCCAGTTTTTAGAAAAGCAGTTACCAAAGGACTAGAATTGCCAGATTTAATTAGGACACCTAAGCAAATTTGAATGGCAAAAGGATTTTTACTATAAGTATGTCCCAGGCAGTATTTAGTACCTACTTATAAAAAAATATCCGTTGTTTAATCAGGTATTGAAGTTTAACTGGGCATGCTATATTTCATCTGGCAACCCTAGAAAAGGCATATAATTATCCCTAATATCAAGCAATCATTCACTTGGTGTCAACCAGCATTTATTGAACATATGGTAGGTGCTGAGCTGGGCACAGTAGAAAACACAAAGAAGAAAATGGGACTCAGGATCCCTTCTGTGTCTAAGTCTAGCTCACAATCACACATTACTTACTTGGATTTGACTCCAGGGGTGTTAAGCATTAAGGCAGAAGAAGACCCAACGAGGTGGAAGCTTGAGGACAATGGAGAGTTTATTCTAGTGAAAAGGATTGGGAAGGCTGTTTAGGGGAGATGGGACTTGATATGGGATGTGGACAGGTGGGAAAGGGGATGAGGCTTTGGGGAGGAGAAGACTGAGGGAGAACTATGGGTGAGGGCCATGGCAGAGGAATAGAAAGCAAACAAGGTATTCTGTTTGCTACAATGTGACTTCATCATCACCAATGAGCCTACTTCCCTGTATATGAACAGGGAAAGGTGTCACAGAAAGCTTTGGAAAGTCAATGTGTTCATTACAGTGAAGGTGCCAGAGCAGCTGTTGTTCTTGGACCTTGAACTCCTCCATGACCCAAGCATAGAGCTTTTATTTTGATTGTCCTCTACTCATATTCTTTGCATAACTGGGCTGACCTGAGGCAGAGAGAGGCACTTTGCATTCTTTGGCAGCCAATAAAGTGGCTGCATGCTTATCCTTTTCCAGTGAGAACAAAAGACACCAATGATTAGACAAACAGCTAACAAATAAGATGGATACTCTCATGTCAAGGGAGAGAAACTAACATTTTAATTAGGTCTAATGACTAAGGAATAAAACCAATCAGCACAGCCTGAAGAGAAAAGCTTGCATAAAATTCATCACAATTCACAGAAAAAAACCTGCAACACATCTTAGCATGCTTTTCAGTGACAGCCACACCCTGAAGCTGCTACCAGAAAGAACGAGCTGTACCCTGTTTGTCACTTTGCTCTTGAAGTTTGCAGTTCGGGACCTGTGTCTAACCAATCTGAATAAAGGGAATATAACTTGTAGATTTTGCCTACTTAATCCCAAGCCTAAACTTCTTCCTTCTGAATGTACTTCTGGTTTGCAGACAAAGGCTGCATTTCTAGGGTTTGTAAACTGTATGGCAATAAAGTGTAACCAAATCTTTGTGTGTGACCAAATCTTTACATTCCAGGAATTTTTGTTGACACCAGAAAAGAGGGTTCCTGAGTGCCAGCAATCATGACACTTTGTGAGGAGAGTTTTTGTTGTTATTGTTCAAAACCAGCACACTGAAACCTCAGTAGCACCTCCTAACATTCAGTGGAGGGTCAGCCTTCCTGTGACCCATGGGATCCTGCAGGACTGTGCCCATATCAGAGCACAAGCCCACAGGATCTATGCTATGGGGTCTGACAGGTGCAGTGACTGTTGTCAGTTCTAGTCACAGTCTCCTCTTCTTGCAGTGGTGTGTGTGTGCACACAGTATGTGAACACACTATGAAGGCATTTGGCACTGTCAACCTAGTTTTCTGTATTTCAGTTGCACACAGGAACTGTCCCAAGTATGTTATCTTGTGTGACATCAACAGACTAGTCCTGAGAAATTAAGTGTGAAAGTTTTATCCACACCCAACCCTGCAAACACACACATCCACTGTCTGTTGTCTAGAAATTTGTATTTGAGGGATGAGCCTTTTAAATAAATCCAGACTTGGCCAAAGGAGGGAGTGTTTGTCCTTTGTCCTGGCTGTGACAGCTAGAATTGGAAAGAGATGGGCACAAAGACCCTGAAGGGAAGGGACATGTGATGGACCTGTTCTGAAATCAGTGTGTGGAGAGGCAGGAGACATTAAGAGGTAATGTTCTCACAGCAAAGCAGTGACAAAAAAGTCCCAGGTGTTACCTTTAAAGTGTTTCCTCTGTGCAAGTCATATCACCAAACTAAAGCCCTGAGAGCTAAGAATTCCCTCAGGCTCTTGACTAGTCAACTGTGTGTGTGTGTGTGTGTGTGTGTGTGTGTGTAGACAAACCACATACAGGTGCTAACTTTCCAGGAAAAAAAAAAGTATAACTATCTGGAATGTGATAAGCTACATAATATCAACTACATATTTCATTTCTCTTCTCGTTCTTTCATCTATCTCTTATTTATTGGATATTTATAATCAACCAGACACTGAACTGGGTAGTGATGATATAGTAGAGAATAAGACACATTTGCTGACCTCAAAGAGCTCACCATCTAGTGTGGATATACTAGACATGAAAAAGACATGAAACAAATAAAAACACACATATATAATTCAGAATTTGTGGCATCTGTTGTGATGAAAAAGAACAGCCATTGAGAGAGAATCATAGGACAGACCTAGTTTGTTTGTTTGCTTGCTTATTTATCTATTTTGGTTGGAGGGAGGTGGCAGCTGTTAGGGGTGACCTCTCCATGGAGGGGACACTCATTCACCTTTAAATCAATATTTAACATGTTTTTGAGCATCCATTTGTTTTATGCTAGGATATAGCTGTGAACTTCATCTATGAAAATCCTTGTCCCCCAAGTGCTAACATTTATTTGAGGAGAGACAAAAAATGAAATAAGTAAATATTATGCTATACTAGAAGATGACAACTGGTCTGCAGGCGTCAAGGGAAAAGGGATAAGAATTAATGGAGGGAAGAGACACCTCCCAGGACTCTATTGCCCAATTTTGATGGGAAGGGGAAAATGTAGTAACTCCAGTCTGAGAAGTGCACTGAGATCTGGTGCTCAAACCCTTCATGGATGAGGGCCTATGCCATGCCACTAGGTAGGCTACTGAGAGCCACAAAGTGCAGGCTAAGAATGAGGACAATCAGAGTGGAGTGTAGACATGGAAATGACAAGTTTATGCTGTAACCCCAAGACCAACTGTGGCAATGGGGACCATACTTCTTATTCATCTTCCTGTTTTAAGTTTTTTTCTAGTAAGATAGGCTCACTGGAATCCCGTAGGAGCTTCTCCCAGAACTTATATGAGGGAGCAGATCTTGGGAAGATAACAGGTGTGACATGTTTTAATAGAATTTATCTGTGTAAAGAGTACACTGAAGGGAGGCAACAGTGGGGGCAGAGAGTCCTGAAATTAGCTGAAGTTAAGGAGGGACAAGGAGAGGATTATAAGAAGGAGGGACACAGAATTTTTCCCATTCTTCCCTGACTTCCTTCATATCCTCTCCAAGTCCTAGGAGTCTGGGAGAGGAGAAAGAAAATGCCCTCTTTATCCATATTGTAAGCATGAGGGACAAAGAGCTAAAAATTGCATATATGTATAGTAACTGCTAATGACAAATGTAATGTCTTAAATTCACAGAAAGGGGGTAGCCTTTATGTGGCAGAGGAGAGACTCACTTTAGAACCAGAACACATAGATTCAAAGCCCCAAATCTATTGATCACCATCTGTGGGACTTTGGGCAATGACTCAACCTCACTTGGAACTAGATTTCCTAACAGTGAAATGTGAAGAATAAAACCTGCCTTCCTCAATTCCTTTGTAATTAGGATCATTTGGAAAAAATGTAAACGTGTTTAAAGACAGCACACAGAGTTACACCATTTTAGAAGAGTCTCCTTCTCTTTCTGGTCCCAGGCCCCAGAGATCTCAAATTTGAAAAGTGTTAGGAGCTTCTTTCTTAAACCTACTTAAATCTGAGGGTAAAAAAAAATAGTTATATAATGAGTCTGGAGGAGAGATTAAGAATGACTGATGAGATTCAAGCATATGGAAGATTATGAGTGCCCAGCAGGGAATAACAATGCTCTAGTTTTGTAGTTTTGTGGTTTTGTTTGTGTGTTTGACTTTTAATTCCATATAACTAGAGAAAGCAAGTTTAAATTTCAACAAGAAAAACATAATTTAAACAGAAAACAAAAGTCACCTTATATAAGAAGAGAGTGAGGCCCTAGAGAAGACTATTGAGATGCCTATAAAGTTTCCTACTAAATAAACATTAATAAAAATAGAAAAGAGTAATTTTACTAAAGGTAGGGGGGAGGAATAAGTGGGCATGTGTTGTCTACACCTAGGCTAAGGATTTCAGAAGCAAAGGAAGAAAACAAACAGAAGACGCAGAATACTTTCACTATTTACATAGTTTATTTTAATTTGTTTGTATAAGTTTTCAACTTTACCTCTGCTCAAGTCCTTGAAATAACTTATAAGTTAACGACAAATTCTAAGCTGGACTTATATTGGAGGGAAAGATACAAGTTGGATCATGACTCTGACCAAATAGATCTAGGACTTGATCTCATTCTCGGGATGGAGATCGCCTATAAGCCTCGTCCTAACAGGCTCCAGGACAATAGAGGCAGTGAGTCCAGCACTCCCATTATCTCCCTGTTGCTGATTTTCTCTTTCTTATGATAATAAAGGATGGGAACTCTTGCTAAACTTTTCCATAAAGTTTCTGTGGAAACCAAGGGCTCTTTGTAAGATTCCCCGATGACTCAGGAACCAAGGAAACACCTCATAATTTCTTCTACACACCTTAGAACACTGTCCCTGGGAGAAAAGAAATTTCTATAAGAGTTTCCTGGGTGATTGTAGCTTCTGCTCTATAAACCAGAGAAAGTGATGCCTCTCTAGCTTGGCTTAATCACTCTGCTATACCAGTTACAAGAGAGGACTTGCATGACACGCTTAACCAAATTGAGCAAACATAGGCCAATTTTAGGTTGCCCCCTAAAGGTTACAGGGACAATCTCCAGAAAGATGTAAAGGATGGAGGCTGGAAGAACGTACTAAAAATGGAAGATTCTGATTCTCACGGCCAAAGATGGGAACTTTAATTCTCCCAAAGAGTCTGTGTTTGGATCACAAAAAAGCCAGAAATTACTGGTAACAAATAGGAGAGATTAAAAATATCAAGTAGAAAACAAGTCAAGTAAGATATTATAGATAGCATAATGATAATAAATGGAAGGAAACTGCCAAAAATGATTTTAGATTTCCTACACACTTCAGATTCTATGATGGCATGATTTTTTAATGTTTATTTATTTTTGAGAGACAGAGAGAGAGAGAGAGAGAGAGAGCACAAGTGGGGGAGGGGCAGAGAGAGAGGGAAACACAGAATCCAAAGCAAGTTCCAGACTCCAACCTGTCAGCACAGAGCCTGACACAGGGGCTCAAAGTCACGAACTGTGAGATCATGACCTGAGCCGCTTAACCTACTGAGCCACCTAGGCACCCCTATGATGCCATGATTTTTTTAGCTGAAAGAACACATATTGAAGCAAGTGAGTCACCCTGTTGCATGCCTTGTCCCTGTCCTCATACAAATAATAATATAGAATAGAATAGAATAGAATAGATACATATATTATAATATATAATACAAGTAATATTATGTCAATAATACAAGTGAAATTCTGAGCTATAAAAACCCTCCAGTATCAGTCAGGCTATTCCTCTCTTCTACAAAAAACTAAAAACGTAGCTGAATATCCTGTTTTTAAAATGGCTCAAAAAAAAAATGAAATGGGTCAATGAGGTAACTCCAAATCCTGGGCCACCCTCAGTACACACATGCATTTTAGTTTTAATAAAATTTGGTTTTCACACTTAGTTGCAGAAATATCAACATAGATTTTTTTAAACAAACATCTGAATTATACCTCAGACCTTCTGAATCAGAATTTTCCAGAATGAACCCTAATGATATAAGTGTATAAATCTCCAGATGACTCTAAAAGCATAGCTGGGATGGAGAATTACTGATCTCACCTAACCCCATCCTGAGGTAATGCTGCACTGTGACGTGTGCCCATCCTTGGTGAGAATAGAGCTCAACTCAACATCCCTGACATAATGTCTCTGATAATGTGCCATGAGTTCACTACTGCCCTCCCCACCCACAGTTTCTCCAGCTCTGGGGCTGTGAAGCTTTCATCGGAACGGTCTCTTTAATAATGCAGGGACTGGGAACAGCGGATAGAGTACAGTAAGGCAGGATTGTCTCTAAGGTGGCTCAGAGGACCAATAATGGAGGGTGCTGAGGAGCAGTAAGATGGAGTATAAACTGAGAAATGTATAAGATGTTGCTCTCTTTGTGGACTGTATGTTGTAGTAACTTGTTTCTAATTTATCTTTTGAAATTTATCCTTTTAATTTGGGTTTGTATTGGATTAATTTGACAAATTTAGACAAAAAGCCATATGAATTAATACTACTGTTTTACATTTAATAGGCAAGGGAAGACCCGGTATCTGCAGAGAGGATACCATCTGGGAGGATACCATCTCCCAGGGCACCTGCTATAGGTGAGTCATTGCATCTACCTGAATTCAAATCCAGGGTATGGTAGGGGGAAAGGGGAAGAAACAATCTTTTTGTCTCCCATTCTCGAAAGCTCGCAAGGCAGGAAGCCAGTATTCACTAATGCCCAAGTAAGGAAAGCAGGTGGAAGGAGAACAGGGCACTGCAAGAGCTAATCAGAGGAGCTAAAAAAGAAGCTCCATGTGTCTTCTTTGATAGAGTGAAAGCTAGTAGTGGAAAGTCACTTCTGAATGGGAGCCTGGAGCTGTGGGTGAATACCTTCCATCTTTTCCATAAAATGTTTGTCGCTGGGAGTTGAAGGGCCCCTGCCCTGCTCAGCCCAGCTTTCTCCCATGGTTTTGACTTGCAAGTCCATTCCCACAGTGATCCCTGGGAAATCTCTCTTTCAATGCCAGTGGAAGGAAAGTGTGTTCCTTGAGGGTGGAGGAAACTGTGAACAAATGTGGGATGGGGTTGAGGAACTCAAGGCAAGTTCCTGGGTGATGGTGATGTGGTGCAGGGATGAGATTTGACAGAGGAAGGACAGAGTAATTGTAGTGAGCTGCCTCTAAGCCCTTAGGCCAGGAACCATGTGCAAGTGGGGCAGCCCAGGACTCTTGCTGTGGGTGTTTCAGGAATGCAGTTATCCATGCTGCAGGGGTCAAGGAGTATGGGTGAGAGAGTTTCTCCTCTTCATTCCACCAACTGGGGGGTTATGCCTCTGGCACAAAGCTCCTACACATTTTCAAGCTATAGAAAATCTAGACTACCTTCCACCACTTCCTAGACTCCACCACCTCAGGTTTCTTCTGTATAGCTAGTGAAGAACAATGCTCTAAGGGTGCTACAAGTGGAGGTAGTGTATGAGAGAGAAAGATGATATGAGAAGCTGAATTATTGAACACCTGTGAATCAGCAGGTACTTGAAACCTTCCCTGATCTGTACCCCGACTGTAGAGCCCACTTTACATAGGATGAAACCAAGGCTTGGTGAAGTCAATTACCCATGATTGCACAGGTAGTGTATAACAGCACTACAGTCCAAAGTCACACTTTTCATCTCTAAGATGCATAACCTTTCTATTTCCCACTGTGGCAGAGAATCTTGGGCAGGCGGGTTTGGATGTTTTCTGTGTGAAGCTATGTCCTCCCCATGTATCTGTGCTGAACCAAACCTCCAGGGCCCAAAGCTGTCACTTCAGAGCCCTGCATGATACCAGGGACTTTTATAATGGGAAACACTTTGCAGTGAAAACTTGCCATTTCCACAAAAAGTCTGAAAAGGTCTGGGCAGAGTTGTTTTAGTAAACAATAGCTTTATATCAAATTTTGAAGGCAGTGAAAAGGCAAGGGAAAGAAGCATAGGGAAGAGAATGAAATGGATAAAGGGATTTGCTGAAAATCTGAGGCTATTCCTGAAAATACCAAGTCTATTGATAATTTCCCTTGAGTTGCCCTTTACCACTGGGGTTAATTTTTGTGTTATTTGGCTCTTGGGCTCCAGCTGCCATTAGAAACATACTATGTATGACTTTTGTTAACCTGATTGTTGAGAACAGAGACTTCACACCAGGCCTCTGAATCTGCCTCAGCCATATCCAAACCTTTGAAAAATTTGATGTTACCCCTTCAGTCTGTCTTGGGAATGCTGTCAGTTGCACTAAGCATCTTCTAATGCAGGGAAAGAGGCTGTCTTGGGACCATCGTGCAGAGGAAGGTCACCTGCTGAGACACAGTTTCCTTGTGTGATGATAACAACACAGCGACTACACAGCATGTGAGGTAGCTCAGTTTTATGCCCATCTTCTCATTTAATCACGACTCCAATACTCTTGCTAAGAGGGAGCAGGCTTAGAGCATTCCCAGAATTCATCCAAGGTAACCCAGCTGGGGGGAAGGGCAAACCCAAGCCTGCCCAGCTGCATACCCATCCCACTGCCCAGTCCACTGAAGGGAACCCCCATCCCAAAAGGTTATTGTGAGAGCTGAGAAAACAGGAGGTGGCATGTGCTGGCTAGACCAAGACCACTATGGTGGTCACTTCTCAGGAAGGAGGACAGGAGTTCTGGGCTAACTTGCTTTCCTTTCTCCAAACACAAACCTCTCCCTCTTTAATTGGTTTTTCAGCCAGAAAAGCTGGCTGATAGAGAAACTGATAGAGAAACCAGCTTCTGTGATGGGCTGGTCACTTGATCAGAAAGACCACAAGGGTTCTGTTTCTCCCCTCCCCCACCTCGGAACGTCTCAGCTCTCCAAGTCCCATTAAATTTTAATTTAATTGTCACCACTTTGTGCTGGAATTGTGTTTTATGAGCACATTACCAGAAATTGAAGGCTCATATAACAGAGGCTTTTGAAATAAAAATAAAAGGATACTCAGATCCAATAGTATTGCCAAAATGGGAATAGAGGTCACTTGATAGCACTATGCATGCTAATGAGATTCTGATGACTACTGGTGTTTATCCAGGTCTTAATTTGCATCTCAAGGCTAAGATGGGGCCTGTGGGAAGGGTCCCAGCCATGTAGGAATGTTAAGGTGATTTTGGAAACCTAATTTGACAGACACAGCTGAGTATGTTTGACCTTCTTGAGGTTACCTGAGTGATTTCTAAATAGTCAAATAGAATTCTAGCATCTAAAGCTCTGGTCTGCCAATTTTGTACATCTGATTCCTACAAAAGGGGGAAAAATCATTGTTGGCTACTTGTGTGAGCCAGTGGGGACTCTTTCCATCTGAGCATTCTTATGAGAAGTGGCTACCTTACATATTGGCATAATTTTATAGACTCTTTCATAAATACCTACTGAGAGCAAAGCTAAGATACAAAGATGCTGAAAGATTATTGAGATGCCTCAAGAGATATAAACTCCAAAAAGGGTGAAAGACCAGAGTCCAAACAATGCACAGGAAGAAAGGAGGGAGAGAATATGCAGAAAGAGGACTGCGCATGGATGGGGTATGAAAGAAATGGGACCAGAGCTGGGACAAAGGCAATTAGGAGATAGTGTAGACAGAAGGGCCCCATATTTACTACAGTTGGTCTACAAATCCAAGCTCCCCCACTAATTAGTTAAGTGGCCTCAGCTGGTAATGATAGAGGGTTCTGTCATCTAGTGTCAGCAGCTTAGCTTGGTGCTTGTTTCGCTCTGTGTACATATAACTCTGGGTGTTCCTAAGACTGTTTCTCCACATTTTGTTATGCTTCTCTGTCCCTATGTGACCAGGTTGTCACTCATTTCTGTGCATGGACCTGTTCTCTAAGAGCTGCCTTGACTGGTGGCCATAGTGGAGATGTGGTAGTATCTCCATACTTCTTCTGCTCTGTGTGAATCACTGTGATACTCTGTGCAGTTGTGCTTGTAGATATTACTGGGTATGGCACTCATTTGTGTGATGAGTCAGTGGTACTTGATGTTAATATGTCTTGATTTGGAAGGTGCTAGAGAGGAAGAAACACTTTGGCAAGGGAAGCATAGAGCTCTGTGATGTCAGGGTTTTGGGCCTAGAATTGATAACAGGTCTTAACCAGATTTCTGACATGTTGTATCCTTTGGACTCTGCAGGCATGGGGACACTGGTGACAGTAGGGCTGAGCTCTGTAAGACTCTGCCCAGCAATGGCATCTCTGCCCAGCAATGACAGTCTCCCTGATGCAGGCCCAAGGAATTTCTTTTCATCACTCATACTCCTGTGCCCAGAAATAAGAGTCCAACCAAGGTCCTGGGGAGGAAGGGATCTGAGGGTAGAGGGTCCTTCTCATAGTCAGTCCAGGACTATTTCTGCTTCTGTTATGGTTGAGGAGGAAAGAGATACATTGGGAAGTATGCTGGGGATGAGATGCCAGAACAAAGAATGAGCCAAGTTTGCACGATTGCCAAGAGGACTGCCTGCAGCTGGGGAGAAACACATCTATTTGTTCCAAATCCCTTGCACATGGAGAAGAATTAAAAGTCTCAGGGGCAAACCATGGGAGAGTCCTCCTCTTTCTTATAATTCAGTATTAATAACTGAATGTGGGGGACACTCAGTATGATGAGCTCTCATTACTCTGCATGAGTTACCCCATGGAGAACCTATAGCTAATTGGATAAAGTCCTTGGAACGCTCTTGGGTGCTAGTGAAAGACAGGTGTTGGCAGAAGTGAGGGGCAGAGATGCCTAAGCCACCAGGCTCATCCTCTCTGAGCATATGTATAGGTATAGACAGAGCAGGAGATGCTCCCCTGCCTCTTCTGTCATTCTCATCTTCACATGCTGAGTCAAGCCTTGGGGATTCTGCAAGAGTCCATAATGCTGCATGCTTCCAGAAGCTGGGATCCTGCAAGGTTTCACCCCCACCTGGGGCCCACAGTGTCAAGGTTGCTGTCCACTGCTGCCAGGGCCAGCAACAGGGCTGACAGTTGGCATAGTGAAGCAGAGTGCAGCTGCCTTAGTAGGGGACTGGAAAAGGAGGAGGAAGAGGAGTAAGGGGAGGGCCAGGAGAGGGAGAGGAGAAGGAGCTGCTGACTGCTGCAAGATCCTGGCCACCCACCAGCTGGGAGGAAAACTGGCTGGCTGATTGAGACTGAGCTTCCCAAACCACCTGCTGAGGTGGCTGGGGACCTCATTAGCTGATGTGGAAGGAAGGAACACTGACTTCTTCGAACCAAAGTTTCCCAGGCTGCCTGCAGGGAGGTAACACAAGCTGCCTCAGCTTGTGGGAGAGTATTGAGAATTCATTTTGCCCAGATGGTCCTATAGGTCCTCCAAAAGCTTGCTGAAGTAGTCTGCGTAGGGGATGGGGAGGGGGCAGGATTGACTACCAGCAGCTTGTGCTCAGGACTTGCTAACAGCTAATCCACAACTACACAAACTGAGGGTGAAGCCATGTAGAGTTGGAGAATGGATAGGATAGACCTGGTTTACCTAAATCCCAGCAAGGCCTGGTGCCTCAAAAGTGGTGAGGCAATTCAATCCAGGGGAAAGGTGACATGTTGCCACTAGATAAACAGATGGAGACTCTCAGAAAAGGATATTGTTACTTAATTCACAGGATTTGGGTTTTCACCAGATTGTGAATTTCTTAAACTCAAGAGCCCTTTCGAAAGCCTCCATCAAGAAGATGTTGAGGGTGTAAAAGAACCAAAAGCGTTTATTTGGCATTTAGGAATTGCAATTCAGGAGGCACAGAGTTAACCAAAATTGAAACTGTGCTCCAAATTACAAACCCAGAGTACAGGCTTATAAAGGCAAAAAACATAGGTTACCTAATTTGTTTTGCAAGAATTATGGTTGACACTGACAGAGTTAAACTATCTAATACATGATTAGCTATTTAGATAACAGATGTTACATTATCTCTATTTCATTTCAAAGTAGAAGGATGTGTTCTAGGAGGTAGTCCAGTTGCTATTAACAAGTCATAATTGACAACAGTCTAAAGTTCATTGTACTCAAAGAATTGAAAAGGGAATCAGTGCATAGACACTGCCTTCTCAGTATCCTCCTGACCCTATTTTGAATGACCATCTTAGCAATACTTCCTTCACTTTAGAATCTCCTGTCACAGAAGATTAGAGATTGTACAGACTATCCCCTTTATAGTATAGGTGAAGGTTTGAAAACTCAGAAGTTAACGTAGTTTAACGAGCAAATTAATATTCTTAAAAGCTTTGGAAGTAAAATCCAGGGTTCTACAGCTTTGTATCCAGTTTCTGATGTTCTTGTTCTAAAAAATGCTGGGCTTTTGCAGGTGTTTATAATGTATGTTCACTAGTTAATGGATAAATAAGATTTTTTAATCAAATACTGATGTCCCAGTGACTCTCTCTTTAAGAGACACTTACCATTTGCGTATAGGTTCCATGTATAGTCAGAGGGTACCTGGTCTGAGAGAAATAGAGTCAAGTCCCAGTCTCTATTATAGGATTGCCTGAAAGTCACTGACTTGGAAATATTCAGTTGCATCTGTCATCACCTACAGCAGCCTGGGTGTTCGCCAAAAACTACACTTTCTCTTCTAGGAAACTTCCAATCCCTTTCTAAGGATGCCCTCTTTCTTTCTTTCTTTCTTTCTTTCTTTCTTTCTTTCTTTCTTTCTTTCTTTCTTTCTTTCTTTTTCTTTCTCTTCTTCATCCCTACTGGCAGACTTTGCCTTGCCTGGAAACACAGCTCCACCAAGGGTGAATTTCTGTCCTTGTCTAAGTGCTTCAGGGTCTGTGGTATTAAGAGAGTGAGCAGGTTATATAACTTCAGTAAGGTTGCCCAGCTAGCAACAGGCAGAGTAGGATTCCATATAAGCAGTCTGACTCCAGGGTCTCTGTTCCTAGTTAGATTAAGTATAGCAAACAAGATGAAGGGCAGGGATGATAATTCTCCAGTGATAAGAGAAACACAAACTGTCAACAACAATTTATTTTTTCTGTTTATGGATATTTTATTTATAATATGAAATTTATTGTCAAATTGGTTTCTATACAACACTCAGTGTTCATGCCAACAGGTGCTCTCCTCAATACCCATCACCCACGTTCCCCTCCATCCAACCCCCCATCAACCCTAAGTTTGTTCTCAGTTTTAGAGTCTCTTATGTATTGGATCCCACCGTCTCTAACTTTTTTTTTTCCTTCCACTCCCCCATGGTCTTCTCTTAAGTATCTCAGGATACACATAAGAGTGAAAACATATGGTATCTGTCTTCCTCTGTATGACTTATTTCACTTAGTGTAACAGTCTCCAATGCCATCCATGTTGCTACAAAAGGCCATATTTCATTCTCATTGCCAAGTAGTATTCCATTGTATATATAAACCACAGCTTCTTCATCCATTCATTAGTTGATGGACATTTAGGCTCTCTCCAAACTTTGGCTATTGTTGAAAGTGTTGCTATAAACAGTGGGATACAAGTGCCCCTATGCATCAACACTCCTGAATCCTTTGGGTAATTCCTAGCAGTGATATTTCTGGGTCATGGGGTAGATCTATTTTTAATTTTTTGAGGAACCTCCACACTGTTTTCCAGAATGGGAGCACCAGTTGGCATTCCCACCAACAGTGCAAGAGGGTTCCCGTTTCTCCACATCCTCTCCAGCATCTATAGTCTCCTGATTTGTTCATTTTAGCCACGCTGACTGGTGTGAGGTGATATCTGAGTGCAGTTTTGATTTGTATTTCCCAGATGAGGAGTGACGTTGAGCATTTTTCATGTGCCTGTTGGCCATCTGGATGTCTTCTTTAGAGAAGTGTCTATTCATGTTTTCTGCCCATTTCTTCGCTGGATTATTTGTTTTTTTGGGTGTGGAGTTTGGTGAGCTCTTTATAGATTTTGGATACTAGCCCTTTGTCTGATATTTCAGTTGCAAATATCTTTTCCCATTCCGTTGGTTGCCTTTTAGTTTTGTTGATTGTTTCCTTTGCTGTGCAGAAGCTTTTTATTTCATGAGGTCCCAATGGTTCATTTTTGCTTTTACTTCCCTTGACTTTGGAGATGTGTCAAGTAAGAAATTGCTGCGGCTGAGGTCAGAGACGTTTTTTCCTGCTTTCTCCTCAAAGGTTTTCATGGTTTCCTGTCTCACATTGAGGTCCTTTATCCATTTTCAGTTTATCTTTTGAATGGTGTAAGAAAGTGGTCTAGTTTCATCCTTCTGCATGTTGCTGTCCAGTTCTCCCAGCACCATTTGTTAAAAAGACTGTCTTTTTTCCATTGGATATTCTTTGCTGGTTTGTCAAAGATTAGTTGGCCACACTTTTGTGGGTCCAATTCTGGAGTCTCTATTCTATTTCATTGGTCTATGTGTCTGTTTTTGTGCCAATACCATACTGTCTTAATGATTTCAGCTTTGTAGTAGAGGCTAAAGTCTGGGATTGTGATGGCTTCCGCTTTGGTCTTCTTCTTCAATATTACTTTGGCTATTCAGGGTCTTTTGTGGTTCCATGCAAATTTTAGGATTGCTTGCTCTAGCTTGAGAAGAATGCTGGTGCAATTTTGATTGGGATTGCATTGAATGTGTAGATAGCTTTGGGTAGTATTGAATTTTTAACAATATATATTCTTCCAATCCATGAGCATGGGATATGTTTCCATTTCCTTATATCTTCTTCAATTTCCTTCATAAGCTTTCTATAGTTTTCAGCATACAGATCTTTTACATCTTTGGTTAGGTTTATTCCTAGGTATTTTATGATTGTTGGTACAATTGTGAATGGGATAAGGTTCTTTATTTGTCTTTCTGTTGCTTCATTATTAGTGTATAAGAATGCAACTGATTTCTGTACATTAATTTTGTATCCTGCGATGTTGCTGAATTCATGTATCAGTTGTAGCAGACTTTTGGTGGAGTCTATCGGGTTTTCTTTCCATGCATAATATCATGCTGTCTGAAAAAAAGTGAAAGCTTGACTTCATCCTTGCCAATTTTGATGCCTTTGATTTCCTTTTGTTGTCTGATTGCTCATGCTAGAACTTCCAACACCGTGTTAAACAACAGTAGTGAGAGTGGATATCCTTTCGTATTCCTGATCTCAGGGGGAAAGCTCTCAGTGTATCCCCATTGAGGTTGATATTAGCTGTGGGCTTTTCATAAATGGCTTTTATGATGTTTAAGTGTGTTTTTTCTGTCCAGACTTTCTCGAGGGTTTCTATTAAGAAAGGATGCTGAATTTTGACAAGTGCTTTCTCTGCATCATTGAGAAGATCATATGGTTCTTATCTTTTCTTTTATTAATGTGATGTATCACGTTCATGGATTTGTGAATGTTGAACCAGACCTGCAGCCCAGGAATGGATCCCCCTTGATCATGGTGAATAATTCTTTTTATATGGTGTTGAATTAGATTTGCTAGTATCTTGTTGAGAATTTTTGCGTCCTTATTCATTACAGATATTGACCTGTAGTTCTCTTTTTTTTTACTGGATGTCTGTCTGGTTTAGGAATCAAAGTAATCCTGGCTTCAGAGAATGAGTCTGGAAGTTTTCCTTCCCTTTCTATTTTTTTGGAACAGCTTGAGAAGGATAGGTATTATCTCTCCTTTTAATGTCTGCTAGAATTCCCCTGGGAAGCCATCTGGTCCTGGACTCTTATTTGTTGGGAGATTTTTGATAACTGATTCAATTTTTTTGCTGGTTATGGGTCTCTTCAAGTTTTCTATTTCTTCCTGTTTGAATTTTGGAAGTGTGTGGATGCTTAGGAATTTGTCCATTTCTTCCAGGTTGTCCAGTTTGTTGGCATATAATTTTTCATAGTATTCCCTGATAATTCCTTGTATTTCTGAGGCATTGGTTGTAATAATTCCATTTTCATTCATGATTGTATCTATTTGGGTCATCTCCGTTTTCTCTGTGAGACAAGAACCTCTGGCCAGGGCTAGAGGTTTATCAATTTTGTTTATTTTTTCAAAAAAACAACTCTTGGTTTCACTGATCTGCTCTACAGATTTTTTAGATTCTATATATTTTTTTTCTGCTCTGATCTTTATGATTTCTTTTCTTATGCTGGGTTTGGGGTGTCTTTGCTATTCTGCATCCATTTCCTTCAGGTGTTCTGTTAGGTTTTGTATTTGGGATTTTTCTTGTTTCTTGAGACAGGCCTGGATTGCAATGTATTTTCCTCTCAGGACTGCCTTTGCTACATCCCAAAGCTTTTGGATTGTTGTATTTTCATCTTCATTTGTTTCCATTTTTTTTAAATTTTGTCTCTAATTGCCTGGTTGATCCATTCATTCTTTAGTAGGGTGTTCTTTAACCTCCATGCTTTTGGAGGTTTTCCAGACTTTTTCCTGTGGTTGATTTCAAATTTCATAGCCTTGTGGTCTGAAAGTGTGTATGGTATGATCTCGATTCTTTTATACTTCTAAAGGGCTATTTTGTCACCCATTATGTGATCTATCTTGGAGAATGTTCCATGTGTACTCTAGAATAAAGTATATTCTGTTGCTTTGGGATGCAGAGTTGCGAATATATCTGTCAAGTCCATCTGATTCAATGTATCATTCAGGGCCCTTGTTTCTTTATTAATCCTGTGTCTCAATGATATATCCTTTGTTGTAAGTGGAGTATTAAAGTCCCCTGCAATTACCACATTCTTATCAATAAGGTTGGTTATGCTTGTGATTAATATTTTTATATATTTGGGAGCCTTCATGTTCAGCGCATAGACATTTATAATTGTTAGGTCTTCCTGTTGTATAGACCCTGTAATTATTATATAATGTCCTTCTTCATCTCTCATAACAGCATTTAATATAAAGTCTAGTTTGTCTGATATAATATGGCTACTCCAGCTTTCTTTCGACTTCCAGTAGCATTATAGGTAGTTCTCCATCCCCTCACTGTCAATCTGAAGGTGTCCACATTTCTAAAATGAGTCTCTTGTAGAAAGCAATTAGATGGGTCTTTTTTTTTATCCATTATGATACCCTATGTCTTTTGGTTGGAGCATTTGTTCCATTTACATTCAGTGTTATTATAGAAAGATATGGGCTTAGAGTCATTGTGATGTCTGTAGGTTTCATTCTTGTGATGTCTCTGGTACTTTGTGGCCCTTGCAACATTTCACTCACAGAATCCTCCTTAGGATATCTTGTAGGGCTGATTTAGTGGTGATGAATGCTTTCAGTTTTTGTTTGTTTGGGAAGACCTTTGTCTTTCCTTCTATTCTGAATGACAGACTCACTGGATAAAGGATTCTTGGCTGCATATTTTTTTCTGTTCATCACATTGAAGATTTCCTGCCATTCCTTTCTGGCCTGCTAAGTTTCAGTAGATAGGTCTGCCGCTAGTCTTATGGGTCTCCCTTTTTATGTTAGAGTGTGTTTATACCTAGCTGCTTTCAGAATATTCTCTTTATCCTTGTATTTTCCGTTTTAACTATGATATGTTGTGCAGAAGATCGATTCAAGTTATGTCTGAAGGGAGTTCTCTGTTCCTTTTGGATTTCAATGTCTTTTTCCTTCCCCAGATCAGGTAAGTTCTCAGCTATGATTGTTCACATACACCTTCAGCCCCTTTCTCTCTCTCCTCTTCTTCTCTGGAATTCCTATTCTATGGATATTCTTGCAGTTGATTGCATCACTTAGTTCTCTAATTCTCCCCTCATACTCCTTGATGTTTTTCTTTTTCTCTGATTTCTCTTTTTCCATAATTTTATCTTCTAATTCACTTATTCTCTCCTCTGCCTCTTCAATCTGAGCTGTTGTCGCCTCCATTTTATTTTGCACCTCATTTATAGCATTTTTTAGCTCCTCTTGACTATTTCTTAATCCCTTGACCTCTGTAGCAATAGATTTTCTGATGTCCTCTATACTTTTTTTCACCCCAGCGATTAATTTTGTGACTATAATTTTAAATTCTTGTTCCATTATATTGCTTAAATAGTTTTTGATCAATTTGTTAGCTGTCACTACTTCCTGGGGTTTCTTTTGAGAAGAATTCTTCTGTTTTGTCACTTTGGATAGTCCCTGGGTGGCACCCAACTGCAGGGCACTTCCCCTCTACTGTCTGGAGTAACTTGTGTTGGTGGGTTTGCCGCAGTCAGACCTGATGTCTGTCCCCAGCCCACTGCTGGGGCCATTAGTCAGACTGGTGTGTACCTTATCTTCCCCTCTCCCTGGGGCAGTACTCACTGTGGAGTGGTGTGGCCCCTGTCTGGGCTACTTGCACACTGCCAGGCTTGTGGTGCTTCATTAATGGGTTCTGGCATATTAGCTGGGGTGGATCTGCAAGGTGCACAGTGTAGGGAGGGGCAGGCTTAGCTCTCTTTGCTGTAGGTGGTCCCCTGCGGGAGGGGTCCTGCAGCACAGGAACGGAAGCAGACCTATTGGAGGGATAGATCCACAGAAGCACAGCATTGGGTGTTTGTGTGGTGCTAGCAAGTTCAGTGATGGGAATTGGTTCCCTTTGGGATTTCGGCTGGGTGATGGAAGAGGGAGATGGCACTGGCCCGTGACTTTGTTCCCTGAAGAGCTGAGCTCTGTCATCCAGGGCTCAACACCTCTCCCTGCCAGTGTCCTCTTGCCCTCCCACTCTCTGAGCAGAGATGTTGACTTATTACATTCCAGATGGTAAGTCCTGCTGGCTGTCAGAACTCAAGCAGTCCGGCCCCTCCACTTTTGCAAGGCAGACTCAGGGATTCCGCCTTTCTGGGAGGGCTGCTCTTCCATCACCCAGCTCTCTCCCACCAGTCTGTGTAGCGCACACTGCCTCTCTGCCCTTCCTACCCTCTTTCATGGGCCTCTTGTCTACACTTGGCTCCAGATAGTCTGTTCTGCCAGTCTTCTGGTGGTTTTCTGGGTTATTTAGGCAGATATTTGTGGAATCTAAGTGATCAACACGATGAGGTGAGGCCAGTGTCCTCCTATGCTGCCATCTTCTGCTCCACTCTGTTTATGGATATTTAGAGGCCACTCACATGTATCTGCATTACAGTACCAGAAAACATTGCTTACAATAGATAACAATCAACTGTGAAAATAACGATCTCACTTCTTTAAACAGCTTCATTGAAATATAATTCACATACCATAAAATTCATGTATTTAAAATATACAATTTATTTTTTGGTATATTCACAGATATATATAACCATTACCACAGTCCATTTTGGAACATTTTCATCACCTCAAAAATATGCTATACCTTTAGCAATCATCCCTTACTCCCCTATGCCCCTTATCCCCAACAGTCTTAAACAGCCATTAATCTCTTCTGTTTCTATAGATGTCGCCAAACCAGACATTTCATAGGAATGGAATCATAATATGTGGTCTTTGGTGACTGCTTTATTTGTACTCAGTATAATACTTTCAATGTTCAACCACATTGTAGTCTGTAACAGCATTTCATTTCTTGTGCCAAAATAACATTTCATGGAAGTAATATATCATAGTTTGTTGATGAAACATTTGAGTTGTACCCACCCTTTAGCTATTGTGAGAATGCTGCTATAAACATATGTGTATGAGTTTTTGTGTAGATGCATATTTTCATTTCTCGTGGGTATATACCTAGGAGTGGAATCTCTGGGTTATAATTTATGTTTAATCAATTGAGGAACCACAAGACTGTTTTCAAAAACAGATGTTCTATGTTACATTCCCACTAGCAGTGTATGAAAGATCTGTTAACTTTAAAAATAAAATTGCCAGTTATTTTACCAGCCAAAAATGGGTGTACTTGGGAACAACAGAAAATTGCAATTCAGGACATGCATGCTATCACAGAACCATAGGCAAGCCCACAGAACAAAAGAGAAGGATGTTCTTTCATAGAAGAAAAAGGGAAGTTAGGATGGGCTGTTATGAACAAAGTAAACATTGAAGTAAAAGCAGTTCAAAAGCTTCTCATTGACTGAGTTGTGACAGTCTCTGGCAGGGCTGTTGCTGAGGGCATAGTAAATTATTAAATTCTTCTTGCTGCTGGCATAGTAAATTAGTATCCACATCTATCTCTTCCTGTTAGGTCTTCAACTGACCTGGAGTAGCAGGGCTTAAGAATTCCTTCTGTGTGTCTCCAGACTAATTGTAAATGAGAATTCCCTTTATTAATTTTCATGGATCCAATTTCTCCATATCCTCCCCAGAATTTATTATTATCTCATCTTTTTATTCTAGCCATACTCTGGGTATAAATTTATATCAAATTATGGTTTTAATTAGTATTTTCCTGATGACTACTGATATTGAGCACTTTGTCAGCTGCCTATTGTGCATTTGTACATATTCTTTGGAGAAATGTTTATTCAGATACTTTGCTCATTTTAAATTAAGTTATGTCTTATTATTAGGATGTAAGTGTTCATAAATTTTAGATGCAAGTCTCATGTTTCATATATGATTTGCAAATATTTTCTTCCATTTTCTGGGTTGTCTTGTCAGTTTCTTGATGGTACCCTTTAAAAATCATAGATTTTACTCTTGATGAAGTTTAATTTGTCTATTTTGTTGTTGCTGCTGACAGTTTTGATGTCATATATAAGAATACTTCGACAAATCCAAGGTTGTGAATCTCTACCGTCATGTTTTCTTCTAAAGTTTTGG
This sequence comes from Acinonyx jubatus, assembly GCF_027475565.1. Lineage (NCBI taxonomy): Eukaryota > Metazoa > Chordata > Mammalia > Carnivora > Felidae > Acinonyx > Acinonyx jubatus. The sequence continues at coordinate 81,956,823 of NC_069390.1, forward strand.
TCATTTTAGTTCTTGTACTTATGTCTTTGGTCCATTTTGAGTTAATTTTTGTATGTAGAGTGTGGTAAGGATCCAACTTCATTTTTCTGCATGTGGCTTTCCACTTTTTCCAGTACTATTTGTTTAAAAAACCATTCGTTCCCTGTTAGAGAGCCTTAGAGCCCTTGTCAAAACTCACTTGAGCATAGAGTTTGTAGATTTATTTCTAGACTCTCATTTATATTATGCTGGTCTATATGTCTATTATTGTGTCAGTACCCCACTCTCTTGATTACTGTTGTTTTGTAGTAAGCTTTGAAATTAGACTCCTTATATTTTGTTTTTCTTTTTCAAGATTGTTTTGTCAATTCTAGCATCTTTACAATTCAATATGAATTATAGAATCAGATTGTCAATTTGTATAAAGAAGTTAGCTGATGGAAGTTGTATTCATTATGTAGCTATATTTGGGAAGTATGGCCATCTCTACAATATTAAGTCTTGTGATCTATGAATATGGAATGATTTTACAACTTTTTAGACTTTTTACACTTCTTTCAACAATGTTTTGTAATTTTCAGAAAATAAGTTTTCCCCTTCATTTGTTACATTTATTTTAATAATTTATTCTATATGATGACATTATAACTGGATATTTTCCAAATTTATTTTTGGATTTGAACAATTGCAATTTGAAATTGTGTAGAAATACAATTGATTTAATAGCTGTTTTAATGGATTCCTGAAGATTCTCAATACATATATTATAGAGTATTATACCCCTTGTTGTTCTTTTCCTTGCCTAATAGTCCTAGCTAGGACATCCAGTACAATGTTGGATAGAGCTGGCAAAAGTGAGCATACTTACATTGTTCCTGATTTCAAGAGGAAAGCAGCCAACACCTCAGTGTTAAATATTGTGAATATTATGTTGAGTATGTTTTCCATAAAGATATTTTTTTTCAGATTAAAGAACTTCCTTTTTTTGTAAGAACTTCCCTTCTATTCCTAGTTTATTGAGTATTATTATTAGAGGGTGTTAGATTTTATCAAATTATTTTTATCATATTGATATGCTATATTAATTGATTTTTCAATATTGCACCAACCTTGCATCCCTATGACAAATTCTTTTGGTCATGTATAATTGTTAAAATAAGTTGTTGAATTCAGTTTTCTAGTACTTTGTTGAGGTAAATGTGTCCATATACAGAAGAAGTATTGCTCTACAGAAAAGTGTCTATTCATGTCTTCTGCCCATTTCTTCACTGGATTATTTGTTTTACGGGTGTGGAGTTTGGTGAGTTATTTATAGATTTTGGATACTAACCCTTTGTCCGATATGTCATTTGCAAGTATCTTTTCCCATTCCATCGGTTGCCTTTTAGTTTCGTTGATTGTTTCCTTTGCTGTGCAGAAGCTTTTTATCTTCATGAGGTCCCAATAGTTCATTTTTGCTTTTAATCCCCTTGCCTTTGGAGATGTGTCAAGTAAGAAATTGCTGTGCTGAGGTCAAAGAGGTTTTTTCCTGCTTTCTCCTCTAGGGTTTTGATGGTTTCCTGTCTCACATTCAGGTCCTTCATCCATTTTGAGTTTATTTTTGTAAATGGTGTGAGAAAGTGGTCTAGTTTCATTCTGCATGTTGCTGTCCAGTTTTCCCAGCACCATTTGTTAAAGAGACTGTCTTTTTTCCATTGGATATTCTTTCCTGCTCTGTCAAAGATTAGTTGGCCATACTTTTGTGGGTTCAATTTTGGAGTCTATTCTATTCCATTAGTCTGTGTGAGAAGGAGGCAGGCGAACCATAAGAGACTCTTAAAAACTGAGAATAAACTGAGTGTTGATGGGGGCTGGGAGGGAGGGGAAAGTGGAAAATGGGCATTGAGGAGGGAACATGTTGGGATGAGCACTGGGTGTTGTATGGAAGGCAATTTGACAATAAATTTCATATTTAAAATAAAGGAAGGCAATGAGTCAGTTCAGGAAGCAACAAATAGGTTCAGTGGGCAGGTTATCACAAATTACTCTGAGAACATTTAGATGACTTTCAAAGTTTATCAATGAAAAAAAATTGTTCTTTATGTACTTTATGAAATACAAGAAAATATAGTGATGCTGCATTTCATAGAGTCATTTCTGTTCAATACTGTTTCATCTGTCCATTAAAGACTTTAGGATTGATTTAAAAAAAAGAAGTATTGCTTTATAGCTTTCTTTTTTTTTTTTTCATGATGGCTTTTGTCTGATTTTGGTATCTAATAAATACTGGCTTCATAGAACAAGTTGAGAAGTATTTTCTTCTTTTCTGTTTTTTGGGAGAATTTGTGAAGAATTGGTATTAATTCTTCTTTAAATGTTAACAAATTCAACTGTGAAATCATCTGGTCCTGGGATTTTATTTATGAGTAGTGTTTTCATTATTATTTTAATCTTTTCAATTATTTTAGGTCTGTTCAGACTGTCTCTTTTGAGGGATAAGTTTTGGAAGTTTGTGTCACTCTAGGCTTTTTCCAATTTTGTCTAAATTACTTAATTTGTTGACATATAATTCATAGTATTCCTTTGTATTTATTTCTATTTCTGTAATCAGTAGTAATGTTCCCTCCGTCATTTCTCATTCTAGTAATTTTAGTCTCCTCTCTTTTTGTCTTAGTTAATTTAGCTACGTTTTGACAATTTTCTTGATTTTTTCAAAGAACCAGGTTTTGTTTCCATTGATTTTCTCTATTATTACTTAAATTCTCTTTCTCAGTTGCTTATTTATTTTCAACACAATCATCAATATTTCCTTCTTTCTGCTTACTTTAGGTTTAGTTTCCTCCTTTTTTCCAGTGTCTTATGATGGAAGATGAAGATATTGTTTCACATCTTTATTGTTTCTTAATATACACATTTATATGCATATGTTTCTTTCCCAGCACTGCTTTAGCTTCATCCCAGAGGTTTTTGTATATTGTATATTCACTTTATTTTGAAATATTTTATGGTTTCCCATTTGATTTATTTTAAGCGTTTTTTAAATTTCTACATATTTGTAAACTTCTTAAAATCTCCTTACTGTTAATTTCCAGTTGCATTCCATTGTAATCAGGTAATCGTTGTACATTTCTAATGGATTGAACCTTTTATTGTGATTAAATGTTCCTCATTAGCTCTGGCGACATTTTTGGTGTTATTTTAAAGTCTATTTGTCTGATATCATTTTTACCACTCCAGCTTTATTCTGGTTATGATTTGCATGTTTTTTTTCCATCCTTTTACTTTCAATTTATTTGTATATTTTAATTTGTTTATGTTTATTTATTTATTTTGAGAGAGAAAGAGAGAGAGAAGAACGAGCGCACAAGGTGGGGAAGGGCAGAAAGAAGGAGCACAGAATCCCAAACAGGCTCCACACCATCTGTGCAGAACCCAATGTGGGACTCAGACTCATGAACCACGATATGACCTGAGCCAAGATCAAGGTTCAGACGCTTAACCAAATGAGCCACCCAGGCACCCCCATATATTTTAATTTTTAAAGTATATCTTCTATAAACATTATGTAGTTGGATCATGGGGGTTTTGTTTTGTTTTGTTTTTAATCCAGTTTGGCAATATCTTTTGATTATATTATTCAATCCATTCACTTTTTATGTTTTTGTTGATATAGTTGAATTTTTGTCTAGTGTTTTACTTTTTGTTTTCTATATATATCTTATGTCACTCTCATTGTTCCATTATTTTTTTACTGCTTTCTTTTACATTAAAATATTTTTCTAATGTGTGTGTGTGTGTGTGTGTGTGTGAGAGAGAGAGAGAGAGAGAGAAGGAGAAAGAGAAAGATGGAGAGAGAGACAGAGAGGCAGAGAGACAGACAGAGACAGAGAGAGTGTATGTGGGTATGTTTGCTCTGGGTTTACCACATATCTTTAAGTGAAACTGTTTCTGATTCATACTTGCATAATCTCAGTGATATATAGAAATATTACTTTTATGTAGCTCTATTCCCTTTCCCCCTTTTTGTAGTATTGTTGCTATACATATTACAACTATTAATGTTACAATCCAACAATCCATTATTAAGGAGTGCATTTGGCATGATTAACAACAGGTGATATATGGAATCATTGAGTCACGATATTGTACACCTGAAACAAATATAACATTGTATATTAACTAACTGGGATTAAAAACTTTTCAAAAATGCATTATTTTAAATATGACTATACCATATCCTTAGTCCAATACATTTCCCTTCCACCTACCTCCGTATAACACATATTTCTATATATTCTAAATACAATGGTACATTATATACATTATTGTTTTATACAATTGCTTTTTAAAATTATCTAAGAGAATTAATGAGAAAGGTATGTATTTCTACCTTCGTTTAATCACAGCTGGTCAGGTGTGATGTTTGAAATTGTACATGTGATTCAAGGGCAGAAGGTTGGTCACCCTCACACAAGTCTTGAGTACCACACATTTTTAATCACTATCTTATTTGGCTCCAGTGCATGCATTTGTTATGGGAATTATTACATAGTATCTTTGTCAGTCAAGTCTGGTAAGAGAGATCCAAACTCAAATGTTGTAATTCAAATGGCTTTAGCAAAGGAAATACTTCTAAAATGTGGAAAATGTGTAAAGGAACAATGGGGTCGTGCAGTGCTCTGTAAGTAGTTTTACAGCCTCCAGAGATAAAAAGGTAAGTGTACAGGAGTTATTTTAGTACCTCAAATGACTCCATTGGTTCTACTTATTTCATTGATTGCTTTAAGCCATTCTCCAGGACTGGAGAATAGAGAAGACAGAACCAGGAGACCACAGACTTTATCCCATCCCAACTATTGATCTTCAGCATTACCTAAAAAGGACTGTTCCATCTCTGTGCCCTGACAAATTCAAGTTATCTTGAAAAGCTCTAGAGAGGGCAGGGTTGGTATGGTTTGCCCAAAGGCCATTGTACAGGTCATGAATCAGGTATTCTGTCTTGGGAGATCACTTTCTGAGGAAAGCTATAGACCCTTGAGCCATAAATTTCACATTTGTACTTAAGAACCATTTTATACATTTTTAAAGGTGGTTTAGAAAAGTCATGTCCATAGACTGTAAACTACACTCACTCCCCTTCCCAATACACACACACACACACACACACACACACACACACGTTACTGTGGGAGTTCAGAAAAAAAAGAAAAGAAATTGCTTTCTCTGAGAGGGGTAGCCATTTGGACTAGGCTTGGAGATGGATTTTGAATGGGGAAAGCACAGGCAAGGGGCTGAGGGATGAGAAGTAGCCTAACCATGTCACAAAAATGATAGTGGAAGGGGCCATTATTCATAATTACATTCAGATACCAGTCTGGACTGTAAAGATGAAAAACAGATCCATATTTATCTTGCACAGACACAGCTTTGAGTGTTGGAGTTTGCTTTTTGGTACAATGTGAGAAAGAACAGCATACTCTTATTAAGAAATATCCTTGATGTCCACTGAAAGAGAGGTTATATTTCTCTCAGGAAAGAAAACTTTAGGTATGCCATAAAAATATTCAAATTTCCCCTTTTGCTTTAACTTCTAGAAATCTTAGAGCCAAAGGTAGGCCTAAAAATAGTAAGCATAGAGAAATACACAAATAGTAACTTCATATGGCCATAAGCTTTGCATTTTACGTACTAATTCATTCCTGGTCTTACCTTAAGTTTTCTACTCTCATTTTTCCTTTGTACTTGTATATTCCTTCAAGTAATTTTAATTTTAATTTTAATTTAACTTACTGAAATTAATGCATTTTTTATAATCTGCTTTAAATCCTTCCTTAAATAGGTTAGGGTATAAATAAGTATATAAATGTGATAGTCAAGATGGTAAGTATTTTGTGGGACTAATAATAGATTTTGACATCATTTACTAGGTTGTAACAATACCAATATCTTGTGGATCTATTTCTCCAGCAGAGGACAAAGAAATAATTTCTAGTTATTAGGTGTCTATTGCACGAGAATGGTGCTTGGTGTTTTGTTATGTTATTTTTCTTATGTTTTATTTGTTATATTATTTAATCCTCACAACCCCATGAGGTGACTGTTTATTTTCCTGGGCTATAAATTAAGATATTGAGTTTAAATGATCCTACGTGAAACAGTACATTATCTGGTCCAAAGTAGCAAGATTTGAATTTGCAAGAAGATGGCAGTGAGTAGGAGGACCTAAGGCTCTCCTCACCCCACAAATGCAACTAGATAACTATTAAATAACCTTAAATACCCCAGAAATCAACCTGAAGAATTGACAAAACAAATTCCACAACTAAAGGGAGAGAAGAGGTCACATGGTAGAAGGTAGGAAGCTCAGAAATGTGGTTTAAAGGAGAAATTAATTCTGGCTGCTACAGAGGGGAAGGACCCATGATTGAAGAGAAGGGTGCCAAAGAAAGGAACACACAGGAAGAACGTTTCTCTTTAGCCATTGGTTTAGAAAATGAGACGGGCTGGATTTTGTGCATTCTTGAATTCAGTGGTGCTTAAAGTGTGAAATTTTAAAGGTCAGTGGGTGGCTGAAATAGAGCCCAGAGGGCAGTGTGCTGCTCTTGTAGAGAAAGCAGGCAAACAACCTGGAAGCATATAGCATGGAAACAGTGACTTGAAGAACCCCTGGGGCACACAGTGGGGAGGTTTTTTGTTCTTCTCAGAGAATGTGTTGAGAGAAAGCATTCAGGGATCCACGTTTATGAGAACAAAGTAGCTGGCTGGTGCCAATTCCTCCCCCTATCCCTTAGCATAAACATAGTCGCTTACAGGACTGAGCTCAGCATAGGCAATGGCTGCCTAACTTGATTTTACTAAGTACCACCTACCTGTGCTCAAGTGGAAATACCATTCTCAGTCACACTTACCTCAGTCCCAGTGTGATGAGCCCATTCCCCAGAAAAGCAGCACAAACCCCTGCCTACACTAGTTCTCCATATCAGAGTTTTGCAGGGCCTCAGTTCTGGTGGAGGTGGTAATGGGTTTCATTTCACAAACATTCCAAAGTACACCTAGTTAAAACTAACCACGGTCAGACCAGGGACCAAACACTGCCCAGAGCAGACAAGGACAATCTTTACAGATGACTGGCCTGAGGTATTGAGCACCCAGAAAACAAAAGCAGAGGGCATGCAGCACAGACTGGAGGCACTCCCTGAAATACCAGACCTTGGACACTACATGACCTCTTCTTCATAAGGCCATTACTTCCAGGAGGAGGAGGAATAGCTGGATTTTCTAACACAGAGAATGAGGCAGAGACTTAGACAAAATGAGACAGAAGTATTTATACCAAATGAAGAAACAAGATAAAACCACAGCCAAATATCTAAGCGAAATACATACATGTAACATGCCTAATGGAGAATTTAAAACATCAATCATAAGGATACTCACTGAGCTTGAGAAAAGAATTGAAAATATCAGTGAGACCCTTACCACAGAAATAAAATAGTTTAAGAATCAATCAGAGATGAAAAGTGCAATAAATAAGAATAGAAACACAGTTGATACAATGAATAGCAGGCTGGAAGAAGCAGATGAATGAACTAATGATCTAGAAGAGAAAATAATGGGAAGCAATGAATTTGAACAAAAGACAAAGAATTAAGCAAAATGAGAATAGACTTAGGGAACTCAGTGACTCCATCAAACATAATAACATGTGTTTTATAGGAGTCCCAGAAGAAGAAGAGAGAGAAAAGGGGACAGAAAATTTATTTAAAGAAACAATACCTGAAAACTTCCCTAATCTGAGGAAGGAAAGACATGCAGATCCAGGAGGCACAAAGAACTGCCATAAAAATAAACAAAAGCAGGCCCACACCAAGACATATTGTAATTAATTTTGCAATATATACTGATAAAGAAAATATCTTAAAAGTACCAAGAAATAAGAAGTCATTAACTTACAATACAGAACCCATAAGCATAGCAGGATAATTTTCAACAGAAACTTGGCAAGCCAGAAGGTAGGGGCATGATATATTCACAATGATGAATGGAAAAATATGCAGCCAAGAAAACTCTATCCAGCAAGGCTATCGTTAAGAGTAGAAGGGGAGATGAAGAGTTTCTCAGATAAACAAAAAGTAAAGAAGTTAATAACCACTAGATGAGCCCTGCAAGAAATATTAAAAGAGACTTTTTCAGTGGAAAGGAGAGACTAAAAGTGATAGTATAGAGGCAGGAAACACAAAAGCAGTAAAGATTAATATTTCTGTAAAAAAATCAAGAACTCACAAAAGATGATATAAAATATAATACCATATATCTAAAATGTAGGAAAGAACGGAGTAAATACTGAGTTCAAGCTTAAATGACCATTAACTTAATATAGACTGCTATTTGAAGAAGAGGTTATATACAAACCTAATGGTAACCATATATCAAAACCACTAATAAACATACAAAAAATAAAGAGAAAGAAATCTAAACATATCACTTAAAAATTAAAAAAAAAAACCAAACACATGCACCCCCATGTTTATAGCAGCACTATCAACAATAGCCAAAGTATGGAAAAACCCCAAATGTCCATGGATGGATGAATGGATAAAGAAAATGTGGTATATATACACATACATAATGGAGTATTACTCGGCAATCAAAAAGAATGAAATATTGTTATTTGCAACTACGTGGATGGAACTGGAGGGTATTACGTTAAGTGAAACTAACCGGTCAGAGAAAGACAAAAATCATATGACTTCCCTCATATAAGGAATTTAAGAGACAAAACAGATGAACATAAGGGAAGGGAAACAAAAATAATATAAAAACAAAGAGGGGGCAAAACAGAAGAGACTCATAAATATGGAGAACAAACTGAGGGTTGCTGGAGGGGTTGTGGAAGGGGGGATGGGCTAAATGGGTAAGGGACATTAAGGAATCTACTCCTGAAATCACTGTTTCACTATATGCTAACTAATTTGGATGTAAATTTTAAAAAATAAAAAATAAAATTTAAAAAAACGAAGTGAAAATTTTTTTTAAAAAATTTAAAAAAACATGAAAGAGATAAAGACAATAAAGTAACAGAAGAAATAATAAGAAACAGCCACAAAACAAATAATAATATGGGAATAAATACATATCGATCAATAATTACTGTGAATATAAATGAACTAAATGCTCCAATCAAAAGACATAGGCTGTCATAATGGATTAAAAAAATAAAACAAGACCAATAATCAACTGGGTAGCTCAGTTGGTTAAGTGTCTGACTCTTGATTTCAGCTCAGTAAGCTACTGGTCTTACTGTTCATGAATTCAAGCCCCACTGTCAGCACAGAGTCTGCTTGGGATTCTCTCCTTCTCTCTCTGCCTCTCTCTCTGCCTCTCTCTCTCTCTCTCTCTCTCTCTCTCCCTCTCTTAAGTAAATAAACTTAAAAAATGTATATGCTTCCTACAAGAGACTCATTTTAGACCAAAAAACACCTGCAGATTGAAAGTGAGGGGATGGAGAAACATTTATCATGCAAATGGATGTCAAAAGAAAGCCAGAGTAAAAATACTTATATTGGACGAACTAGACTTTAAAACAAAACTGTAACTAGAGACATAGAATGGCAGTATATAATAATAGAGGGGACAATCCAACCAGAAGATATAATAATTGCAAATATTTATGAACCCAACTAAAAGCACTTAAGTATATAAAACAATGATAAACATAAAGGAACTAATTGATACTAATACAATGATAGTAGGGGACTTTAACACCCCAATGACACCAATGAATTGATTATCTAAACAGAAAATAAACAAGGAAATAATGGTTTTGAATGATACAACTGGACAAGATGGATGTATGATAAGTATTTAGAATATTCTTTCCTAAAACAGCAGAATACACATTCTTTTCATGTGTACATAGAACATTATCCAGAATAGATTACATATTAAGTCACAAAATAGACCTCTACAAATATAGGAATAGAAGTCATACCATGCTGCTGTTCTGACCACAATGCTATGAAACTAGAAATCAACCACAAGAAAACATCTGGAAAGACAATAAATATATAGAGGCTAAATAACATCCTACTAAACAAATGAATGAATCAACCAAAAGACAAATGGATATAAAACCACGACAGTCCAAGAACTTTAAGATGCAACAAGAGCAGTCCTAAGAGGGAAATATATAGCAATACAGGCCCACCTCAAGAAGTAAGAAAAATCTCAAATAAACAACCTAACCTTACATGTAAAGGAGCTAGAAAGAACAACAAACAAAGCCTAATTCCAGCAGAAGGAAGGAAATAATTATTAGAGCAGAAATAAATGATGTAGAAACTAAAAAGTCAATAGAAGCTATTAAAGAAATGAGGAGCTGGTTCTTTGAAAAAATATAATAAAATTGATAACTCCCTCACGAGACTTATCAAAAAGAGAAGAGAAAGATCCAAATAAATAAAATTACAAATGAAAAAGGAGAAATAACAGCCAACACCACAAAAATTTTAAGAGAATATTATGAAAAACTGTATGCCAACAAACTGAACAACCTGGAAGTAATAGGTAAATTCCTAGAAACACACAAACTACATAATATACTCCTGAAATCATTGCTTCACTATATGCTAATTAATTTGGATGTAAATTTTTAAAAAAATAAAAATAAAAATAAACTGAAACAGGAAGAAATAGAAAATATTAGCAGATTGATAACTAGCAAAGAAATTAAATCACTAATCGAAAAATTCTCAACAAAAGAAGTCCAGGACCAAATAGTTTCACAGAATTCTACCAAGGATTTAAAGAATTATGCCTACTCTTCTCAAACTATTCCAAAACATAGAAAGGAAGGAACACTTCCAAATGAATTCTAAGGGGCCAGAATTACCCTGATACCAAAACCAGATAACGGCTCCACTACAAAAGGGAACTACACAGATTTAAAAAAATATATTCAACTAAATAGTAGCAAACTGAATCCAAAAATATATTAAGTGACTTACTCACTGTGATTCAGTAGGATTTATTCTTAGGTTGCAAGGGTGGTTCAATATTTGCAAATCAATCAATGTGATACATCTAATTAATGAAAGAATGATCATGTCAATAGATGCAGAAAAAGCATTTGACAAAGTACAACATCCATTCATGATAAAAACCCTCAATAAAGTAGGGTTAGAGGGAACACATCTCAACATACTAAAGGCCATCTATGAGAAACGCATTGCTAATATCATCCTAAATGGGGAAATGCTGAGAGCATTTCCTCAAGGGTTGGGAATAAGACAGGGATGTCCACTTTCACCACTTCAGTTCAACATAGTACTGGAAGTCCTAGCCACAGCAATCAGACAACAATAAGAAAGGCATCCAAATCAACAAGGAAGAAGTAAAACTTTTTTTACTATTTGCAGACGACACAATACGTTTTTCTGTATAGAAAACTTAAAGACCCAACAAAAATAAATTAAATTAAATTAAATTAAATTAAATTAAATTAAATTAAAAAAATAAAATAAATATAAAAAACTGCTAGAACTGATACACAAATCCATTAAAGTCACAGGATACAAAATCAATGTACAGAAATCTGTTGCATTTTGATCCATCAATAATGAAGTAGCAGAAATAAATATTAAAGAATAAATCCCATGTACGATTGTGCCAAAAACAATAAGATGTCTAGGAATAAACCTAACCAAAGAGGTGAAAGACCTGTACTCTGAAAACTATAAAATACTGATGGAAGAAGTATGTGAGTATGTGAGTATGACTCAAAGAAATGGAAAGACATTCCATGCTCATGGATTTGAAGGACAAATATTGTTAATATGTCCATACTACACAAACGGATCTACAAATTTAATGAAATCCTGTTCAAAATACCAACAGCATTTTTCACAGTGCTAAAACAAACAACTCTAAAATTTGTACAGAACCACAAAAACACCAAATAGCCAAAGCAACCTTTAGAAAGACAGAGAAAGCTGGAGGCATTACAATTCCAGACTTTAAGTTATTACAAAGCTGTAATAATTAAAACAGTATGATACAGGCACAAAAATAGACACATACATCAGTGGAACAGAATAGAAAGCCCAGAAATTAGCCCACACTATATGGTTAGTTAATTTTCAACAAGGCTTGAAAGAATACCTCGCAGCTAAAAGACAGTCTCTTCAACAAATGGTGTTGGGAAAACTGGTCAGTCAGCAACATGTGAAAGAATGAAACTGGACCACTTTGTTACAACATACACAAAAGTAAATTCAAAATGGATTAAAGATATAAATGTGAGGCAGGAAACCATTAAAGTCCTAGAGGAGACTATATATGTGTGTGTGTGTGTGTGTGTGTGTGTATGGATTTCATTTAAAAAAATCTGCACAGTGAAGAAAACAATCAAAAAACTAAAAGGCAGCCTATGTAATGGGAGAAGATATTTGCAAATGATATATCCGATAAAGGGTTAGTATCCAAAGGGTTAGTATTCAAAATGTATAAAAAAAGTTGTAAACCCCAACACCAAAAAAACAAATAATCCAATTAAAAATGGGCAAAAAACATGAATAGATAATTTTTCAAATAAGACATACTGATGGACAACAGACACATGAAAAGATGCTCAACATCACCGATCATCAGAGAAATGGAAATCTAAACTACAGTGAGATTTCACCTCACACCTTTCAGAATGCCTAAAATCAGCAACACACACACACACACACACACACAACAGATGTTGGCTAGGATGTGGAGAAAGGGGAACCTCTTGCACTGTTGGTAGGAATGAAAACTGGTGCAGCCAGTGTCAAAAACAGTATGGAGCTTCCTCAAATATTTAAAAATAGAACTACCCTATGATCCAGCAACTGCACTACCAAATTTTCACCCAAAGAATACAAAAGTACTAATTTGAAGAAATTCATGCACTCCTCTGTTTATAGAAGCATTATTTACACTAGCTAAATTATGGAAACAGCCCAAGTGTCCATTGACTGATGAACGGATACAGAAGACGGAGACACATATGCAAGGAATATTACTCAGCCATGAGAAAGAAGGAAATCTTATCTTTGTAAATACATGGATGGAGCTAGAGTATGTTATGCTAAGTGAAATAAGTCAGCCAGAGAAAGACAGATAAAATATGATTTCACTCATATGTGGAATTTAAGAAACAAAAGAAACAGGCAAAGGGGAAAAAAGAGAGAGAGAGGCAAACCAAGAAACAGATTTTCATATAGAGAAGAAACTGATAGTTACCAGAAGGGAGGTGAGTGAGGAGAATGGATTAAATAGGTAATGGGTTAAGGAGTGCACTTTTTGTAATGAGCACCAAGTGATGTATGGAAGTGTTAAGTCATTATATTGTACACCTGAGTCTAATATTACACTGTATGTAACTAACTGGAATTTAAATAAAAACTTCACAAACAAATAAAGTGGCAAGCTTTGGCACCAAGGAAACCTTTGTTCAAAACCCAGATCTTCCTCTTTCATTTAGTAGCTCAATAATTTTAAGCTACATGAACTTCTGTGAAACTCAGTTTCCCAGGGCATAAATTGAGGATATTTTTCTACTATTTTAGAGGGTTGTTTTGAGTGTTTTAATTAAATGAATTGACTTGAATATCAAGTTATCCTCCCACAAGATCATATAACTCAGTGATGTTAGGATGTAAATCTATCTTGTGTGCCCACCCCACGATTCTAAAATGGCACTGGATTACAGAATCTCAGGGATTACAGGAAGGTCCAGTAGATTAAGAGTGCTAGCCCCCACTGAATTGTTGATTCACTTATCCTGCAAATATTTTTGAAGCGCATGCTATGTACCAAGCAGGCCTATAGAGAGCAGGTGTGAGATATTTGACCTAAATCCAGATACTTTCCTGGGGTGCTTTTCTCTTTGCAACATCAGGAACATATAATTTCATAGGAAGAGTTTAGGAATGAGTAGAGACCCAGGAACTGTTGAGGTTATTTCTTATTAATTCTGGGCTATTCTGTTCTTATCATTAACTTCTCTAGGTCATAGCCTCTTGCCTCATTCCAAGCTTCCTGCTCAGTGCCTTGCTTCTGGGAGGTATGTATTCATACAACTGTATATCTTAAGGTCAGCTTTAAGAGTGACTCAATACCTCATTTGATGTGGTTCATTGATGAAAATTGTCATGCCTCTTGGTTAGTGAGAGCCTGGTAGACCTGAAGTATCATAGCGGAGCACCACCCATTCTAATAAAATGCCTTAGCCAAACAGAGACTGGCCTACAGGGACACCTGTACCCACACTGTACCCAGAACTATGAGGAGGCAGCCCAGGTGCTCAGCAACATCTGAGATGAAAACATAGGGCATCCCAAACTTAAAGTCATGTCTAGAATAAAACTGTTTCTGGTATTCAGGGGTTGGGGGAGATCTTTTATCTTTTCATATGTCTCCCAATTTACTAGCAGTGGCTGTTACCAATGAGGAAGGGAGTGAGTATACAAGTATGGGATTCAATTATGAAATGGCATTTGAATTATTTCTCTCATATGCCATCCCTGAGCAATTGCTGTATGTATATTCCACTCCGTATCCTAAATCTGCACCTCCTGTGTCCAGAAACCTTAGTCTTGGGAAAGTCTCATTACACTGAATAGCATGCAAAGGAAGGACTCAGAGGCAGCAACTCCTTTAACTACAAAGGGTGGAAGAGCACATGATTCAACCAAAGATGGACTAAGGGTGGGAGGGGATGGACTCTGTGTGCGTGCATGTGTGAGAACATGTGTGTTTGTGCATGTTACGGGAAGGAAGGGACAGGAGGGAAGAGCACTCAGCTCAGAATCCTGAGGATACCTGTTGAGTTCCTCACATTAGCGGATACTGGAATTAGCCTACCACCCATCACCCATCATAAGCTGTGAACACTGTCTCTCTGCCATGCACTGGTCCTTGCATGATGCATTGACCTCAGCTAAAAGTAGATCAGGGCTGACCAGGAAATAAAAGGAATCCACAGATCAGGGCCAAATGTAGTTGCAGACAGTGCATTTTTATAGTTACTGTGTGAGAACCTGGGAACACAGAAGTAAAGGGCCAGTCTCTGCTCAGGGGAGCCCTTAGTTCAAGCAGAGGAGACAGACCAGTAAATTATTCCCAATCATGCCATGTGGTGATCTCATGGTCATGAACAAGAGAGAGAAGCAGATCATTAAATATAGTGTCGGGAGAAGTCCAGGAAGGTGCAGAGAGGAGAGGATGCTTGATCTGAGTCCCTGGGTTGGAGAGGTGAAAAGAGCACTCTAGACAAAGGAACAGGGCTAGGGAAGTCCAAGTCATGTTTTGGGAGAAGGAAGGCTTTCAGTACAGCTGGGGGTCTTGAATGGCTCAAGATAAACCTAGACATATTTGTTGGACTCCAAACACAATGAAAATAGATGCCTCATTTAAAAGTGTTCAATTTTAGTTACCAGGACAAGAGGTTCACCTGAAGTGGCCTCAGTTCTGGGAAGCAGGGATTTGCTTACCAGCATAAATAACTGACTGTTTTCCAGATCACTGTGGGCTCAACCCCAAGAAGAACTACTCTAAGCTGTCATGAGGGCCAATGTAGGACACCGTGCCCTACGCCCTAACCTGGCCCATAAGACAGGTTTCCTGATGGAGATTGTCTCTTGTAGGACAGTCTGTAACTGCAGGGTAATGGCAAGAGCTGTAGGGCTCTGCCCTGGGAGGGGGCATTCAGTACAGCCTCTGCACCCCAGTCCCTAGGGAGAGAAGGTGCACCAGAGAACCCTGTGGCTTGGTCCGGTAGGGAAAAGACTTTTTTGCAAAGCCGATGAACATAATTTCAGGGTAAATTTCCTCTCATGATTATATTTTATTTCAGAGCCATTAGGATAATATTGCTATTCTTTCCATGTCAGTGCCATCTCTGCCTCATTTGCCTTGTTCTGTGAGTGCCTCCACTTTTGTGCTGAGAAATTGTTCTGTCAGTAAAGGACATTTTGAAAGGAATAAGCACAAAGCCATTTTCCAAAGTCAGACATGGAACTGCCTAGCTCTTTTCCATTCATCAGGGCCCTCCCTACAGGCAGGAGGCTCTTTGCACAGCAGACCTGCCACGTTGCTCATCCAGACTAAACCTCATATTGATGTATTATGTGTGGTCAATTTCAAATGAAAAAAAAATCATGTCAGTCAGGCAAAGAGATACCAGGAAACCAGTGGCTAGTGGCGGGTGAGGGGGGCAGTGTTGCTGTCATGGTCTAGAAGAAAAGGCTCAGGTTTGGGGTCAGGTGTCAGGAAAAAAAAAATCTCACTTCTGCTACTTACTAAAGGTATGAAATTCTCTAACCCTCAATTTTCTCACCTATAGAGTATAGATGTTAATTTCTGTCACCCATGTGTTACAGAATTGTTTTAAGGATCAATTGAGACAATGTAGAGAAAATAAATTCAAATTCTAAAATACTAATTATCAACTGGTGGAATAGTGCAATGACTGAGAGTGTAAACCTTGGAGGTAAACAGCTTGGGTTTGAGTCCTGGGCCTACCACTGGTTAGCTGTATAATCTTGGATGAGTTGCGTAACTTCTCCCTGCCTTAGTTTTCTAACTTTTAAAATGCAGGTAAATAGTACTAACATAAAAGATTTTATAAGGATAAATGAATAATATGTTTAATGACTGACTCATACTAAGTGATTTGTACTTATTTGCTATTGCCATTATTGCCTTATTATTTTTATCATCGCAGTCCAGAATAGAGCCATTCCCAGTAGTTTACAGTCTCAAAGTCATCACATATATAGGATCCTGCCACTTTCCTTCCTAATATGTTGGCGATATCCTAAGATACTAGAATTAGAAGAGACAGCTCTATTAGAAGAGAATAGTTAGTACCTATTCTATGCCAGGCTCTGTGTTAGGTCTTATATATTATTGTTAAGTTCCATAGCAACCCTTTGAAGTCAGGTATTACCAACTTGGTTTTATAGATTAAGAAACTGTAGCCAGAAGTTTAAAGTGACTTTCTCAGTTGCTAGTATATAGCAGAGCTGGCTCTTTATCAGCCAGGGAACAGTCAGGTGAACAAAAAAAAAAGAATTATTTTACCAAAGATAATTTAAAATAAGAAATTGGCTAAACAGATGATGGCTGCCTTGAAAATGAAAAAGGAAGGGAAGAAGAGGAAGTGAGGAAGTGAGGAAGGAAGGAAGGAAGGAAGGAAGGAAGGAAGGAAGGAAGGAAGGGAGGAGGGAAGGGAGGCAGGGAGGGAGGAAGGAAGGAAGGAAGGACATTACAGAGAGGAATTGTAGGAAGCAGCTTCTATCCCTAGGACTGGGAGTACAAAAAGAAATTGGGGTAATCGAGCTTATAAGCTTCCATCAGAAACACACCAGTTCTCAAAACTACATACATTGTCTGCAAAACTCTTATGACACTGTTCAGTTGTTAATCTCCCCAAAAAAGCATCCTGGCCTCAAGGTATACTGTAGGACACATGCTTAGATAGAGGACATCGCAACTTCTCATGCTGAGTTTATCTGAGCCCTTCCTCTGGTCCAGACCCTTCCAGGTGATGTGAGCTCCTCAAGCTCAGAGTTATATCTTAAACTTAACAGATGTTAAAGTGATATTGGTTCATTTAAATAGGCTTCAAAGGAAAAATCATGGGAATTATTTACTGAAAGACTCCACACATTAATCAAATATCCTGGAAAAATCCAGGGGTCCTACAAGAAGACCTAAGGCATCATGGAAGACTGGGTGCTGAAGACAGAAGCTTCCAACACACCAATCACTTAATGTTGTGACTCCTGTTGGAAGAGAGGGAGACTGAGCAGAGACACCAAGGGTACATCTGTTACTATCCTGAAAGACTGAAATCCGGAAATACCTACTGGTAAAGGGAGAAGTCTTCAGGATGTAATGTGCTATTAGAGGACCTCCTTTGGAAAGCAGAGGTTGCCAGATGCCACCAGTAAGGTAAACTACTGGCAGCCTCCTTTTGCCAGTTCCTTCCAGAAGTAGGTGGAAGGATGGAAGATCTATGTTTACTCCCAGCCCTGCACCCCTCCTCTAGCCTGCAGAAATGCTAAGAACCTCTTTCACTGAGGGCTCTGGGCAACCAAGAAGACTAATTTTTCTTCTTTGTGGGTAGTAAAGACCAAGTATAGATGACTTCATAAGTGCTCTGGTTTGGTTTAAGCCTTGAGCAAAGGTTTCAATCCTAACACCTTACAAAAGTCAAAAAAGATGTTTTCCCTTATTCTTCCTGGCAAGATGCAACATAGTTAGTTAGTCTCACTGCATATCCTGGTCCTGTTCTTGGCCATGAGTGATACCCTTGGACAATTTAAATATCTTTCCAAACTACATTTCTGTGATACAGATTCAGCTGTGTAGGGCTGAAGCATTTTTTCAAATATGGTTGCCTCCCTATCTTTTGGGAGTGATCCTGTGTCTCCTTTCCTGAGTCTCTGCATATAGCCCTTGCCATACGTCACCCCCTGAGTTCATTGTTGAATGGATGCTGTGGGTCCATAAGGTTTTAATTAGTAACAATGGAACAAAAAAGGCCATGTACCATTGGAACCCAATGTGTGGAAAGACAGGGAACCAAGTGTGTTTGTAACTGGCTAGAGTAGGACACTTTATTATGACATCCTTACCATTCCTCCTTCCTGCTCCATTTCTCCCCTGCAGTGTAGCACCAAATGTACAGCTATACACTCTCAGGAAACCTCAGCAGAACCAAGAACCTGTGAAAAGCATCTGGACATGAAAGGATAGGAGGGAAGGGATTCATTAAGATTTGCATTAAAGATACTTGTTTGGGTTTCTATAAGAGATTTACAAGTTCAAAGAAACTGTCGTCAAACTCAGTGTACTCCAAGGGGTAATAAGGGTTGAACACAAAGAGTACATTTTCAAGTCCAAGAAAACTGTTGCTATTAATAGGATATTTACCACATTAGAGAAGCAGGACACCCCAGCTTCCAAATGGTCAACTTGGTGGCAGAGAAAATTTCACTATGGGAAAACATTTATATCAGAATACTCACATAAGAATAATCATCACAATTATCATCCAAATTTCATATCAGTCTAGGCTCTAGGCTTCAAGCAAAATGGTCACTGAACACTTACAATGAGAGCTATATAACAAAAAGAAGCCAATCCTTGGCTAAAAAATGATACATTAATTACTTCATGCCAGGGGTGCCTGAGTGGCTCAGTCGGTTAAGCGTCCAACTTCAGCTCAGGTCATGATCTCATGGTTCGTGGGTTCGAGCCCCACATCGGGCTCTGGGCTGACAGCTCAGAGCCTGGAGCTTGTTTCAGATTCTGTGTCTCCCTCTCTCTCTGCCTCTCCCTCACTCGCACTCTGTCTCCTTCTGTCTCAAAAATAAATAAACATTAAAAAAAATACTTCATGCCAGAGACAAGTCCTTTGAGAGAAGTACAGCCATAGATATTGGTGAGAGTATCAATAAATTTCTATAATCATCTTTCCAAGAAACAATTAGTCATGTACATCAAGAACCATGAAAATATATGTTTAGGCCCACAATTATCATATTCTTCAAACATTATTAGAGATGTTCTTTATTATATATTTAAATGGGATTACATAGGAGCAGCCTCAAGAAAAAGCCTAAAGGGAAGTGGTAACAAAAATTACAGTGGGGCCACAAATCATTTAGAATGATGATTTGCCAAAAGCACACGGTACACACTGTATGTTGGCCTATGTGACAATAAATTATATTAAAAATAAATAAATAAATAAACACACCATCCACAGGAAAAAATTAAAAAATAATAAATAAAATGATGATTTGTACATATGTCTAATGACAGAAAAATTCACTGTATAGTATTAAGTCATAATAACAGGATGCCAAAGTATAGAGCCAGAGTGCTCACAAGTGCCAAAATATATGCTGCATATGAAGAAAAGGCCTCATACATATGCCTCTGGATGTTAAGCATAGTTCTCTCTTGGTTGTGAGATTACGTGGGGTTTATTTCCTCTATTATCCCTTTGGTAATTATCAAATTTTCTAACATTTGCATGTATTACTGAAAAGGAAACTTAACCATAAAGCATTTCTGTGAAGAATGAATGACTCCTGGCCCTAAGATATGGCTTCATCCTATTTGGAACACTTGTGATATTCACATGATTGCCTTCGGTGCATGGAAGTCAAGGTTCTGCACTAACTCATTCTTAGCCTGAACATTTTAGAAGCTTGTGACCAGTTTTGGATGTCTGCCAAGTCTTTAGGTAGAGAAATCTGTTTCTGACTCCTCAACCCCACCCCCACTTAGCCTCATTCCTGTTGCATCATCTTCCCCACAGAGCCTGCATTAGAGAGGTGGCTTTTTCCTTTTCTGATTCTGTCTCATTTGCTTTATCTTCCTGACCAGGCCTTCATATCCTGAGGGAAATAAAAAAATTAGTTCTAGTTCAAATTACCTAGATAACTTCTGACAAATAATATTTTCTCTGAATTAGTCATATATCTTCTTTCTGCCACCCAAGTGTTCCTCTCTTATGTTTATATAAACATACCTTATATAAATCACTTGCTTACCACAGGAATTGTAAATGATAACAAAAATTGTGAACCATATAAAATACTGAACTATATTACTGTAAATACATTTATACCAATATATATACACATATATACCACTTAAATGCTCAAACATATATTCATATATCCATAAACAAATACATTTACAAGTACGAATATACATGTTCATTTACATAGCCAATTCCTCTGCCATACATCCATAAAAACTTTGGGACTAAGAAGATGTTTGGAGGAAAAGTGTTCATTCATATAGTGAAAGTCAGTATAGTATAGTGTCAAAGAGTTTAGGCTCTAGAATTAGGCTGTAAGGATTCAAATTTTAATTTTGCCATTTGTTACCTTGGAAATAGTATTTAAACTCTCTGTACTTTTAACAAGAGACCCTTTATACTATTATACCATAGGCTTTTTATGAGGTAGAATTGAATTAATATATATATACACATCACTTAGAACAGTCTCTGGCACATAGTAAGTGCTTAGTAAATGTTTTCCATATACAGAAGTCATATGTATTGAGTTTAACATGTGACCCAATATGACATGCTTATTTATGGCTCTATTAATGAATCAGCTTGCCCCCAATTCATACACAAAGCCATACCATGGTATAAAGTGAAGGCCATAGATGTCCAAAAGTCTAAACACTGGGGAAGATATTCAGCTATCTAATACGAGATCAATGCCCCAACTGAACTCCTCTTTTTATGAAGGGGGTAAAATAAACACTGAGGATACCAGAAGATGGAAAAGTGATTTCTTCTTTCCCTAAAGACCAACTCAGTCACAATTTGGAGGAGTAGAAAAACTATGCTTAATAGAAGGCCCTTAGTGCTGGGACTCAAAAACTCAACAAGAAGCCAAGATATTCTGGAAACAAATAATCCAATTAAGCAGACCAGAACAGATCAGATATGTCACATAAATTTTCTACTAGAGATTGACCTTATTGTTACTTATTCTAAGGAAAAGATCTAAAACCTCAGCTTATCAATTCACCTTCATTAAGGGACATACATCAATAGGCACAGTCATGAAGCTTTGGGAAGACATTTTGTCATCTGAGCAAAATCTCTCAAACATTTTGTTTAATTTTGTCTTTAAATATTCTTGTACACATTCAAAAAATTAGCATTCTAAATTGCCCCCAAGATATATAGAGAATTCTGCACCTAAGGGGTGCCTTGTTCTATTGTTGAAGAAAAAGCTCAATTATTGAAGAAAAATAACTATAATTTAGGAGCTCTTTATGAATATGTTAGCAATGAACTCAGAGGACAGTTAACATGTGGAGTTACCTATCCTGTTTATATGATTTGGAGGAGTTTTGATTAGGTCAAGAGTGACCTTGAAGGCTTAGTCCTATTTCTCATATTCATAAAAGGTAGACTAAGCTAGTTACCTTGTAAAGAGCATTAAGGAAGCCTAGTGTATAATGGCAAAATCTACTTCCACTTTTTGTTAGGTGATCCAATGGCCTCCTACTGAAGTTTAAACTTTTTTTCTGTGAGGCTAGAATGAAAGAAGGGATAAATCTATATTTGATATTTAGAATTAGTATAATTACAAATATTTGCAGTAAGAATATATTACTGAGCATAAGTTGAGGGTGCATGTGTCCTTTTAAGTTAGTGTTTTCACTTTCTTTGTGTAAAGAGCAGCGAAATGACTAAGAGAAATAAAAATGCCACATGATTTCACTTATATGTGGAATATATAAAACAAAACAAACTCTTAAATACAGAGAACAAACTGGTGGTTGCCAGGTGGGAGGTGGGTGTAGGGATGGATGAAATAAAGAGGATTAAGAGGTACAAATTTCCAGTTATAAAATAAGTCATGGAAATGAGAACTACAGCACAAGGAATATAGTCAATAATATGATAACAATGTTGTATGGTGACAAATGGTAACTATACTTATCCTGGTGAGCACTGAGTAGTGTATAGAATCATCAAATCACTATGCTGTACACTTAAAACTAACATAGAACTGTATGTCAATTATTCTTCAATAATAAATTAAAAAAGAATATATCACTGGGGTTTTCAAATAACATATATCAAAACATACCAGGTGCACTTTCCAAGTATGCATGCTACTATATGGTAAGTAGGTCAAAGAGATTAGAATCAGACAGACATGTAAAATTTTGCCTCTGGATCCCACTTCTAGACACAATGGAATAAAATGGACTTGACTTCCCCTCCTTCTTTAAAAAACTAGCACAGGAGATGCCTGAGCAGCACAGTTGGTTGAGGGTTTGACTCTTGATTTCTTCTCAGGTTATGATCTCATGGTTCATGGGCTCGAGCCCTGCATTGGGTTCTTGTGCTGACAGTGTGGAACTTACTTGGGATTCTCTCTCTCTCCCTCCCTCTCTCTCTCTCTTTCTGCCCCTCCTCTGCTCACGTGCTCTTTCTCTGTCTCTCTCTCTCTCAAAATAAATAAATAAAACTTAAAAAATAAAATAAAATAATAAAAAAAGCTAACACAGCAGATGCAATACATAAAAGAATGACTTAAGGTATTGATGAATAATCAGTTAAACAGTGATATCAGAGACAAGGAAAATCAATGAGTAAGCCCTATTATTAATTCAGAATTCAAAAGAAAATTGCCACAGACATGGGTTCAATTAGCCCTAGACTACACACAGTTCTGATCTCACCTAGAAAAACTTAAAGGCAAGTACTGAAAATATTAACAGTTTCCAAGTAACTTAATCGTGGACCAGGAGAAAGCTCAAATATATTTAAAGAAATACAATTACCCAGCACACAATAATATAAAATTCACAAAATCCATCATTCAATGAAGAAATGCCAGGTACACAAGAAAAAGGAAAATATGATCAATAATAAAATTAGATTAACATAGACACAGAAATTAAATGTATGTTTAATGTACTATTTTAGTACATTAAAACAATTATAATAAATATGCTCCATACATTTACAAGGTAGAAGAAAGCAAAGTAATAAGGAGAGATACAGAAGGTAGATTATAAAAACACAACAGCAACACAAAGTGAACTGCATAAAACACAAGGTATCCATTAGATGTGATTAGCAACACATTAAATACTACACAAGAAAAAAAAAATCAGTGAACTTGAAGACAAAGCAATTGAAACTGACCAAAACAAAATACAGAAAAGAAAGAATATTGAAATAAATAGGTATGAGTTTGAGGATAATATCAACTGGCCTGACACATATGCATAATTAGAGTCCAAAAGGAGAGGTATGAGATGGAGGAGGAGGAAGAGCAAGAAAAAAAAATTAAAGAAATAATGCCAAAATGTTTTCCAAATTTGTTGAAAACGTATTCACAGATCCAGGAAATTCAGTGAATTTAAACACACACACACACACACACACACACACACACACACACACAGAAACCTACATCCAGGAAGTAGATAAACCAGGGATGAGAAAAAAAAACTTAGAAGCAGACAGAGAAGGGAAAAAAAGACTAATTATATAAAAAGAATAAAGATAGAAATATATAAGACATTGTCAGAAACGATGCAAGCCAGAAGACAGTGAGATGACATTTTCAAAGTACTGAAAGAAAAAAATCTGTCAACTGAGAATTCCACACTCTTGAAAAACATTTTTCAAAAGTGAAGGTAAAGACAGTTCCAGACATACAAAAGCTGAAAGATTTCATTATGAGGAGAACTTCAGTGCAATAAATATTAAAAAGAAGTTCTGTCAGAGTGAAAATGATGGCAGATGGAAATCTGGACCAACACAAGGGACTAAAGATTAAAGAAGATTGATATGGCTAAAATAAAACATTTCCTACATCTCACTTTAAAGGAAAGACAGTTAAAATAGAAGTATATACTCATAAGGTTTCTATGCTGTTACTGAGCTAATATAATATTAACTGAAGGTGGATTGTGATATGTTAAAAATGTATACTATGAAACCTAAAGGAACCAATAAGTTAAAAAAAAAATTACAGCTAGCCAGGGGCTCAGTAGGAAGGAAGGATGAATAATTGAAGCATAGGGGATGTTAAGGAAAGTGAAACTAATCTGTGTGATACCATAATAGTGGATACATTATACATTTGTCAATAGAATGTATAACATGATGAATCCTTACATAAACTATGGACTTATTGATAATAATGAATCAATATTTGTGTATTGCTTACTAAAAAAATGTTCCGCACTAGTGCAAAATGTTAATTATAAGGGAAGCTGCTGAGGTGGGGGGTGATGAAAGGGTAAATGGGAATCCTCTGTATTTTCCACTTGATTTCTCTGCAAACCTAAAACTGCTCTAAAAAAAATAAAGTACAATAATTTAAAAAAATAAAGGAGTCTTGCACTTTGCCACCATTTAAATGGGAGTGCTCAATAAAAGATCATTTTCCTCTTATCATCCAGCCCAATGAGTTATTGATCACTAATTTGAAGCTATTGTCAGGGCTAATGATCCCTTAAGTTTTTCATAGGAGATCTCTAGCCTGATATATTTTGGGCTTCTTACGGTTTTGATTGGATTCTGCTTTTATAGGGTCTATTCTAACCAAGCTTTTTAAAACTCATTACTTAATTAGTGGATAAGGAGAGCAGGTGTTCCATATTGAAGTGCCCAAAGTTGCTCTATACCACTTAGTTGTGAACTTCCCACAGATGTGCATCCTTATGGAGGCTTGAAAGAGTAGTAATTGGGAAATTTAGAGACGTAGTTGACATTCAGTCACAGCCATGATGTGCTCATCAGTTGATGTTGTTAGTAAAAATCTCCTATCTTTATTTTTGCCTTTATTGTATTAACAATTTTGTAATTTTTTTTTTTAGTTTTTCATAGGATTCTGCTAATCATTTGGGTAGGTAGATGGAACATAAACATTAAGTATACCAATTAAATACCATGAGTAATTCATACAAGGCCCCAGGTTCTGTTCCTCTACATGTTGGCACTTGACGTACATGTACAAAAATGCAGAAGATCATCCAAGTTTCTTCTTGTCGCTTACCCTAGGTGAACTGCATAGATTGCCCAGACCCTTCGTGAAGCAAGAATAATGCATTTTGTAAATAGTTACAACAATTTTAAGTGGATTCATGAAAACAAGTTTATATCATGTTAAACACACTTAGGAAAGAATCCCAGAGTAAAAAAAAAAAAAATCTGAAAAGTAAATTAAGGGTTAGTCAGCTGCTAATATTTTAGAGAAAATCTGACAGAGTCAAAATGTCTGACCCCTCCCTACCCCCTGTTCATTCACTTCACCTGAATGGGTGGGCTTCTCCAGTTTGATGAGATTCTCCGCTAGAGATCATAAAAGGCATGGAATCAGTACAGATCATCTTGAAACTTAATATCAACCAAGCAGGAAAGTGAAGCAAAATTGGGAGAAAGGAGCTCTCATTATGTTGTGATGACACAGTTGAAAATAATGGACACAAGTAAAAATTCAATTACCAAGAAAAGACAGAAACAATAATTTCCAAGGATTGGCAATAACTGTTTCTTGGATAATCTTGTTTCACTTTTTTCTCTAGTGAAGTTTATTTTGTTCATTTCTTCCTATTGAGGTGAAGGCTGTTCTCTTTGTACTTATTCAGTTGCCACTTTCCCCTCAAACTCCTGGATATGGAATCCCATTGTCCAGTGTCAATGCTAAAAATTTCCCTAGTCCAGATCAAGACCCAACTACATTGATTATCTTGGAAAATACAGTAAATGATCCTTGACACTTAATGTCATATATTCTTTTTTATGTTGTAATTATAAAATTGGACATATATTCATTATTGATAAAAAAAATTCTATTTGGTCATCAACATCATTTAAAATTTATTTGTTATGGGTTTACATGTACTCTGTGGAGGTGGACCAGAAAATGAATTGCTACAGGAATAAAACCAAGATTTGAACTGTGATAAAGATTCATCATTGTAAGGAAAAGTTAGGGCTAGACATTTTCTGCCTGAGTGATGCCTCTGGTTATTTTAGATCCTTGGCAAAAGTAGAATAGTTGACTCTACCCAATTATATCCCACAAGCAAAAAGCTATTCAAGGTATCTCCTTCACCATATGTCAGGGTGCCTGAATTACATTCATTAAGCAATCTTTCCTTTTATGGTTTCAAAATATTCTTATTCAAAGGAAAATATCCTTGATAAATGGTCATTTTAAGGATTGTCTTGCTAAAATGTAGACACATAAGGGGGCACCTGGGTGGCTCAGTAGGTTAAGTGTCTGACTTCGGCTCAGGTCATGACCTCACAGTTTGTGAATTCAAGCCCTATGTTGAGGCCTGTGCTGGCAGCTCAGAGCCTGGGGCCTGCTTCAGATTCTGTGTCTCCCTCTCTCCTGCCTCTACCCCTGCCACTCACACTATGTCTTTGTAAAAGGAATAAACCTTAAAAAATTAAAACATAGACACATAGGTAATGATGATGGGCTGTAGAACACAACTGTGACAACCATCTGAGAGCAAGTTACTTCAGGAATAAATTCCAGAAGGAAAAGACATTGAGCAGGAGTTCCATGGTAATTAATAAGGGAGAAGAAACTAAAGATAAGTGTAGGGTGTCCCAAAGGACAAATATCACACTTTCACCATTTTGTTATAGACTTGCAAAGTTATTTCTCTTTCATTAACCCATCCAACCTATGATAAGCTTATTATGTCTTTTGATAAATATCCTCAGGAAAAAAGACTGAATTCATATCTCAGAAGAGGAGTAGGATCAGGAAGGACACATAGAAGAAAGGAAGAGGTGTAGTAGAGGAGTTATTAGCAAGAAGAGTGACAAAGTTACATTAAATATACACTATGTGACCTTATCTTATTCCTAGCTAAATATGAGCAAAATATCTGAAGAGACATTTCACAAAACATGATATAGGAATAGATAATATGATTCTGAAAGAAACTCAACATTATTATTCATCAGGAAAATGTGAGTTAAAACTACAGTGAAGTTGCACTTCATGCACTCATTAAAATAGCTAAGCCTAAAGGATTGGCAATATCAAGTGTTGGTATGAATTTGGAGTTACTGGATTTATCATTCATTGCTAGTGGAATGTAAAGTGGTGCAACAGCTTGGGAAACTAGCTTGGCAGATTTTTGTAAAGTTAAACATACAGTCACCATATGACCCAGCCATTCCACTCCTGGGTACTTATCCAAAAGAAATGAAAACATATGCTAATATGGATGTTTTTAGATGTATTAGTTTACTATGGCTACTCTAACAAATTATACAAATTTGGTGGCTTAAAACAATACGAATTAATTTTCTTATAATTCTTGAGGAACGAAATCTAAAATCAGTTACACTGGGATAAAGTCAAGGTGTCAGCAGGGCTGGTTCCTTGTCTTTTTCAGCTTCCCATTGCCTCCTATATTCCTTGGTTTGTAGCCCCTTCAACTTCAAAGTACACCAATCCAATTTCTGCTCCCTCATCACATTACCTTTCCTTATCTGTCTTTGACTCCTACTGCCTCCTTCTTATGAGGACCATTGTGATGGTCCACCTGGATAATCTAGGATAATCTCTCCACCTCAGGATCCTTAAATTAAATACACCTACAATATCCCCTTTGCCATATAAAGTAGTATTCACAGATTCCAGGGATTAAGACATGGACTTCTCTGGGTGGAAGGGTGGCATTATTCACTCTACCACAAAAGCTTTATTCATAATGTCTCAAATATCCATAACAATGAATGGATAAATAAAATGTGTTTTCATACAATGGAATATTATTCATCAATGAAAATAATTAATATCTGATATATATAAAATATTGGTGAATCTCACTAACACTGTAGTAGTTGGCAGAAACCAAATAACAAAGAATACATACACTGTGATTTCATTTGTATGAAATTATGATAGACAAAATTAATCTGTAGTGAGAGAAATAATATAACTTATTATACAGAGTAGAGGTATCAGGTGTTTTTGTCCAAAAATCCATACAAAAGAAATTTTGGGGGAAAATTAATTTGATTTTTAACAAGGCAAGGTTGTATACATTTGTCAAAATAACCATATATACATATATAAGTTGTATTTATACATATATAAATTATATGTAAATTATACTTCAATTACATTGGTTAAAAAATAAAAATAATTGGCTTGTTCAACTATTCCCCATGCCTTTTGTGCTTTAGTCGACTGATTGGGGAAACAAAATTTTCTAGCTGAGTGGGTGAAATTCAGTGAGCCAAAAAGGTTTATGTTTCTTGGAGGGCTACCTTATTCTGAATTCTTGTGTACATCCATAAGAAGTTCTAATTACCTGGTTCTGATCAAGGGATACTTCTTTCTAAGACATAAGAGGATGGTTCAGTCAGGGGACCTGGTAGAATATTCTTTGGTAAACAAGCCGAGCCTAATCTCACACACTAGAATGAAATGCCACAAAACTCTTCTTTATCTTGTCAAATGTTTTTTCTTGTAATTGTAGAAGATGAGCCACAAAAGATGGTAAACAGACTTTAGGCAATCTCTCAGAGGGTGAATGTTCTCAGTCTTTGGAGCAGACCGATAAGGCTGATGAGTAAAAGAGAAATTCTTTTTATTCTGTTTGGTTTCTTCCACCATCTTGATGTTCAGACTGCTGTTCTTCCTTAGTTAGAAAACGGTGTTGGTTGAGACTAGACAATTTGAAGGCACTCCCTACTCACCACTTTAGTGATGGTCACTGCCTTCTGGATTGTTTGGTGTCTAGGAACTCACTGGCCTAACCCCATTAATATACAATTTTGGGAAACAATAGCTTTTACTCTACTGTGAAGACAGTCATGTGTTCATCATGGTGGAATAACCTAAGATTTTCATTGCATTTCCTTGATGGAGTGAAAAGAGGCTTATGAATTCTAGTGATTGGAGAAGCTGAGGAATGTGATTCATGACCACATACCTTGAGAACAATTAGTCAGTCTGGGAAGGTAATTTACTCTGTTTACAGCCAAGATGATTTTGAACTCAACATTTTGTCATTCTAATTTTGCTTCATTTTTTATATTTATTTTTGAGAGAGAGAGAGAGAGACAGACAGTGAGTGGTAGAGGGGCAGAGAGAGAGGGAGACACAGAATCTGAAGCAGGCTTCAGGCTCTGAGCTGTCAGCACAGAGCCCAATGTGGGGCTCGAACCCACAAACTGTGAGATTGTGACCTGAGCTGAAGTCAGACGGTTAACCGACTGAGCCACTCAGGTGCCCCTCTAATTTTTCTTCTTACAGCCACTGCACTCTCACCTAATCATAAACATTGCACCTAAAAATTATCAGAACCCCCTTCAAGAGAACAGCTGAGTTGTTCTCCCCAGTCCAGGAAAATATTTATTATTCTGAGTACTTATTGGTAGGAGATTACTATCTTGAGGGTTTCTCATTCTCAGGGAAGAAAAGAAGATAGAGTGGATATATCAGGGGATGATACACCTATAAGAATTTTTAAAAAAGGAAAATTGTAAAAAGTTTTTCAAAATATCTTATCCACCCAGAGATCCTCTTTACAAATTGGGGTTGGGAAAAAAAAGAATAAATGGTTGTTTCTCCATTTGCATCATTATCTACTCCTTGTCCATGCACAAAGTTCTCCAGGACACATTTATGTAGCCAGGATGGAAGGAAGGATCCCTGGTCATTTGTTACAACTTGGCAGCCAACACCACTGCGGGTCAGCTTCCATGGATTCTGCACTCCTTTCCTTTCTTCTTTGTATCCCGTCTGTCACTTGGTCTTTGTATCTTCTCCCTAAGCTCCTTGAACTGGTGTACGTATAGCTGCTTTAATACATATGGAGAATCATAGGGATGATATTCATGGGACCTTAACCAATTCCAAGTTTTTCTGGCTCTACCAAAAGAGGTACACCCAGTGATGGGAGTCTGGAAGCTAAACCAAGTCATTGTGGAGATACTCAGCTGCCATCAATTAAGTATCCCTTCCCCCAAGCACTTGGGGATGTGTGGAAAAAGCAGCATCGAAGAGGGTTGTGTCACTATGTAAGAGAGACATGTGACAAATCATCTTGTATTATCAAAGATTTGATAAATTCAGTAATAAAAATATTTAAAAATAATCCTCTGTGAGAAACCACTATAGAATATGCAACCACGAAAAGACAGATAAGGGAATACAACAATCAACTCTAAGCACATATATTGAAAATTACATGAAGCAGAACAGCTCCTTACAAAGTACGACCTTACTGAATATAAAATGGATAATTTGGGGGCACCTGGGTGGCTAAGTCGGTTGAGAGTCCAACTTTCGCTCAGGTCATGATCTTATGGTTCATGAATTTGAGCCCCATGTTGGCCTCTGGGCTGACAGCTCAGAGCCTGGAGCTTGATTCAGATTCTGTCTCCCTGTGTCTCTGCCCCTACCTCGCTCACACTGTGTCTCTCTCAAAAGTAAATAAACGTTATTTTTTAATGGATAATTTGAAAAACAAATAATTGCTTAGGAAATGCAATCCATAATTTAATACTCCCCAAAAAGAAATCTCCAGGCCCAAATGAGGTAACTAATGAATTCTACCAAATGTTTAAATAAGAATGATACTTTTCCATAATCTCTTCCATAATATAGAAAAAGAGGAACTTTGTAATTCATTGTACGAAGCCAATATACCAAAATCAGACAAAAGGTAGTACAGAAATACTTTAACAAGGCAAAAGAATAAAAAAAAATTACATAACTATATCAAGCATTTGTCAAAATTCATCACTAACTCAATTAATGAAAAAACTTCTCAGAAAGCTAGAAATAGAGAGGAACTTCCACAACTTAATAAAAATCATTTACAAAATACTCACAGAGAACATTATACTTAATGACAAAAGACTGTTCTTTATCCCTATTTTCAGGAACAAGGCAAAGACATTTGTTTGCATCTCTGTTATTCAACATGGTGCAGGAAATTCTAGTCATTGCAACAAATTAAGGAAAGGAAATAGAGTCATATAGATCAGAAAAGAAGAAATAAAACTCTGCTTTTGTGAAAGCAAAAATTTAAACATAATACCATTTGCAGTCACCAAAAAACATGAAACTCTTGATGTAAATCTAACAGAACATGTACAGGAATTCTATGCTGAAAATGACAACATGCTTATGAAAGAAATAAAAAAAAATCTTAATAAATTCCTTGGTTGGAAGGCTCCACATAGTAAAGATGTCAATTCTCTTCAAATTGATATACAGGTTTAACACTATTTCTATCAAAATCTCAGTGATTTTTCTGTTGATATAGACAAGATTAATCTAAAATGTACATGGTAATGCAAAGATACTAGAATAGCTAAAACATTTTGGAAATATAAAATAAAACTGGGAGGAGTCATTCTGACACCTTAATATTTGATAGATATCTATAGATAGATAGATATCTATATTAATCAAGACAGTGTTATATTGACAGAGTGATAAACACTCCGATCAATGGAACAGAACCAAGAGCCCAGAAATAAAACCACACAAATATGTCCAATTATTTTTTTTAATAATTTTTTTACATTTTTATTTATTTTTGAGAGACAGCACAAGTGGGGGAGGAGCAGAGAGAGAATGAGACACAGAATCAGAAGTAGGCTGCAGGCTCTGAGCTGTCAGCGCAGAGCCCGATGCGGGGTTCGAACTCGCAAACTGTGAGATCATGACCTGAGCTGAAGTCAGGCGCTTAACCGACTGAGCCACCCAGGCGCCCCATGTCCAATTATTTTTAATAAAGTTGGAAAAAAATTCAATGGGGAAAGGGTAGTCTTTTCAACAAATAAGACTTAAACAATTGAATGTCATTAGACAAAAATGAACCTAAATCTAAAGCTCACACATTAAGTGAAAATGGATCATAGGTTTACTTGTAAAATGGAAAATATAAAAAAAATAGAAGAAACAAGGAAAATTTTCAGGGCCTATGGTTTGGGAAAAATTTCTTAGATATGCCACCCAAATTGTTATCTATGAAAGAAAAAAAATCAATAAATTGGGCTTCTTCAACATTTAAAACATTTGCTCTGCAGAACATATTAAGAAAAATAAACTATAATCTATAGACTAGGAGAACACATTTGCAAGCCATATATATAACATAAGACTACTATCTAGAATATATAAACACTCTCAAAACACAACAGAGAAAAGTGGAACAAATATATAAAGAGAAATGTTACTGAAGAAGAAATACAGATGGAACATCACCACATTGAAAGATGTTCATTCATCATAATTAGCCATCAGATAAATACAAATTAAGACCATGATAAGATATCATTACATACTTATCAGAAGAGTTAAAAGATAGTGACAATACCAAATCCTGGTGAGGATGTGAAGAAACCAAATCTCTCTTATACTTCTGGTGGTAATGTAACATGATGCAGTCATTCTAGAAAACATTTTGAAAATTTCTTTTAAAAACATGTATGTACAATATAATATAGCAATTGCTCTCCTGGACATTTACTCCAGAGAATTTAAAATATATGTCCACATACACAAATCTGTACATAATGGCTTTTATCATATTTCTTTGTAATGGCCAAAAACTCAAGACAACCAAACTACCCTGCAATAAGTGAATGGTTTAACAAACCATGATACATCCATACAATGAAATCTTACTAAGGAGTAAAAAGGAACAAACTATTGATATACACAACCACTTGGGTGACTCAGAATGGCAATATTCTGAGTGAATAAAAGCTACTCTCTAAAGGTTAAACATTGTATGATTCCATTTAGATAACACTCTTGAAATGACAAAAATATAGACCTAGAGAACAAATTAATGGTTGACAAGGATTAAAGATTGGTGGGGTGGGGACGCTGTGTGTGACTGTAAAAGGATAACAAAAGAGAGGTCTTTGTAATGATGAAACATTTCTTTCAGTGGTGATTACAGAGATCTACACAATGTAATAAAGTGATAGAGAACTATACATACGTTTCAATTCTAATTTCCTGGTTTAGATATTATTTACATTTGTATAAAATGTAACCTTTTGGGAAACTGAGACATGAAACATCTCTATACTATCTTTGCTATTTCCTGTGAATCTATATTATTTTAATTTTAAAAATATTAAAGACAATCTTGTGTAAATCACATTATTTCATGAGTCCATTGGAGACTAACATTGGTTTGCGTCTAGTTTTTAACATACCTTGTTATACCTCAATACCTTAATAAAAGGGTAATAGAAGGACATATCAAGCCAGTACAGGTAATAGATCCCCAGGCACAAATGCCCTTAAAGTGTTCTTTAGTGAGGAACAATATGTTCTATACACAAGATAAGTAAGTATAATATGCATTGACCACAAGCCTTGAAAGGAATGTAATATAGCACAACTGTCAAACCTGGAAGAAGCTATATTACATAAGGAGCAGCCTGGAGTTTGCGAAATTGGGAGATGTCCAATGTGCTTATGCTCAGCATGATTGAAAACTCTTATTTGTAGGATATTTCATAACCCAGTACTGTACAGAAATGGAGACTTTGTTCAAATTGAAAATACAAATGAGCACTAGAGTCTGAGAAAAATCTTTTCATGAGAAGGAAATGATTTTCTTTAGTCTCTGGGAGCTAAGAAAGAGAGGAAACATGGAGAAGTAAAGATAGCTTTCCCTAGACTAGTTTCATGGTGTATTTATGGATTGCTAATAAACTCATTAAGCTCTTGCATGAATATACAGATAATGAATTTTTCAATCTCCCATATGCTGTAATTGATTTTATTTGCTTCATTGAAATTTGGGGGGGGCATACAAATCATGTGCCCTGCTACCCGCTTCACCTCCTACATATACCCCATTATTTCTACCTCCTCTTCCTTTTCTTTCTCCTCCTTTACATCTTCTCTCTACCTCATTACTTCTGTTGTGAACATCCTCTCTCTTCTCTCTCTCTCTCTCTCTCTCTCTCTCTCTTGCTCTTCTTTGCTTCTTCCTCCTCTTTCTTCTCTTTCTCTATCCTCATTTTCTGGCTTGTATATATTCTTGTGTTCACACTTTCTTGGCCTTTGTCTAACTGGTCATGTGATAAAGATGGTCTTGCTGTTCATGTATATCTCTCATATTACAGTATTTGAGGGCATTAAGAACTAGGAAACTTTGAAATGCTTCAAGGGTATGAGAAGGTTAAGGGAAAAAAAAATAAAACAAGAGGTAGCTTCTATCAAGTCCTTCTGAGATTCTCCAGCCTGTCAGATTCATTACTTTAAGAAATGATAACTGATTGGTATCTGAAGTGGCAAAGAAAGAGTGATTTACGTCATGTCCGTTACCTGTCAGCAGAGAATATCTCAGACAGCTTTGGGAATGTGGCAATGTTACTGGTGCCACTAGTAGTTTCCGGTTTTCTGCTTCAATGAGTATCCTCGTTTAGGAAACCAAAAAGTGTTTAAGGGCTAACTTCTAATTTTTCTATTTTTCTTATGACTGCTGCTGCTGCTTTGACAGTCTGGGTCCATGAACCTTGCTCAAATGCATAGAACTGCCATAGATAAAGCACAGTTCCCTTCACATCTTCAACTTCTCAGGATCTGTGGCCCTATGTCCTGAGGCAATGGCAGATAAGCTCTTGGATTATTCTGAAATTAGTACAACTCACTCTCACTAGGATCATGAAGGTGATTTCCCTCAGACTGTCAGTTCAAGCCACTGCAGCCTACTTGCAAAATCCACCATTCTCCAGTTTTCAGACTTGAGAGATTCATGTCCAGCATAAACTATGCTTTCTTCTCTCCTACTCAATGCTCACATCACACAGGGGCAATTTTAGCTGTCCCTCCATACCATGCAATTAAAATTAGATAGATCTTATAGTTAACATTTTAAGCTATGATGTTCCTAGACTGACAAAATTAACCAAAGAGGAACCACAAGTGAAGCTTGCATACATAATTAGTTCCTTGCACACATAAGAATGTGTCAGGAGTTGTAATGTTTGTTTTTATTATTATGAAATTCAGAGTCATACAAATGGTGCATTTTGATTCTATTATATGCAGGCAAGGGCACATAGGTCCAGAGAGGCACAAAGATTTACCCAAAGGTAAGGTGAAATAGTGGCTCTATTAGGAGTGGCTCAGATATCCTAAATTTTTGTCAAAGCTTCTTTCTACCACACCACAGTAGGTGGTTTTCTCTATAAAATGGTGCTTATTCATTCACTTAAGAAATGGAAAATCAGTGAAAAACACTTAATTATAATTTGTGGGAGGCAATATGAAGAACAAAATCTGAGTGCTATAGGAGAGAACAAGTAGGCTTGGGTGACTAGAAATGGTGGCCTTGAGGATGTAACCTGCCATATGAGTTCTAAAAGAAGAGAATTAAAAGCAAGAGAAGGAGAGGAATAAAGGGCTTATATGTCAGAGGAAATAGTATGTTTCAAGTCCCTGGGTCAGGAGACCACTATCTCTTAAAGAAACCAAGAGAAGGTTTTTGTGGCTGGAGGACAGCTAGAATAGAAGAGAACACTGATGATGTGGCTGAGGCAGAAGGCGACCATACCATGTGAAGACAGTCTATTGGGTCAGAGATCTGGGACTTTATGTGAAATGCGGCAGGAAACTGCTGACTAGTCTTAAGCAGAAAAGTAAATAGCATCTACCTGATGAGTAGTAGTGTCAAAATCTTTGTATTTCTTGTTTGGAAAAATGTTCATTTAGGTTCTCTGCCCATTTTTAATTGGATTATTTGTTCTTTTGAAGTTGAGTTGTATAAGTTCTTATATATTTCGGATATTAATACATTACGGATGGTGTAATGCTAAATGAGATAATTCAGAGAGAGAAAAACAAATACCATATGATTACTTTCATGTGGAATTTAAGAAAAAAATGAACAATGAACAAAGAGAAACAAAATAACCGGTATTTTTAAAAAGTTTTTAAAATTTTTATTTAATTAATCTCTTGACTCAACATGGGGCTCAAACTCACAACCCTGAGATTAAGAGTTGAATACTCCTCTGACTGAGCCAGCCAGGCACCCCAATAACAGGTTCTTAAGCACAGAGAACAAATTGGTGGTTATCAAACAGAAGGGGATTAGGGATATGGGTGAAAGAGCTAAAGGAGTTTTAGAGTACACTTATCATAAGTTCTGAGTAATGTATAGAATTGTTAAATAATTATATTACATACCTGAAACTAATATAGCTCACCTGAAACTAATATAGCTCTGTAGGTTAATTATACTTAAATGAAATGAAATAAAGTATCTGTATTGTAAGTGAGAAAAAGATAATGGCATCTAATACATATTTGTAAAGGTCTCTCTGGACTTTACATCAAGAGGGAGGTAAGAGTAGAATCAAGAAGAGTAATTAAGAGACTATTGTAATATGCAGGTGATCAATGAGTGTGATTCCAATAGTGGTTGTGAAGATGGAGGTATGGAGAGATTAGAGATATATTTTTGAGGCAGAAATGGCAGGAATTACTTATGGATTGGAAGTGAGAAGTAAGGAAAATGTAATATCAAAATAACTGTTATATTTATGGCTCAACAATTTCTTGTTTTATGGTTTAGCAATTTCTGGCTTGCAATCTTACATTTCTGTCTTGATATTATTTTCTGAGATAATAAAACCTGAAGTAAGAACAGAGTGATGAGAGAAGGAGGACATAGATTAAGGTTTATATTTGTATAATTTAAGTTTGGGATGCTATTCAAGTGAAGCTGTCAGAAATCTGTAGATCAGAAGAGAAGTCTGGATTGAACAGGTGGATCTTGGCACCACTGGCAAATGGATGATCCAGAAGCCACAGCAAGGGTAAGCTCACCTAGAGAGAGATGTGGTGTGGGTCATGGCTACTATGTCTCTCTGTCCTCCTGGAAATGCTCTGAAGAGCCCAAGCTATTCTTTTGTCCAGTTGATTTCCCCTCTGACCCTCAAAAATATTATTTATTGTATCAGCATTTGTCTCAGGTCTCCTTATCTAGTAGGAACCTGATGGCCTGTCTTAAGGTTTCAAAAGAATAGTCAGGAAACAAGGAAGAAGATAATTACTTAGCAATGCTAATGACCCACACCTGGCTGCAACAATCATTTTCTTAAAAAAAAAAGTCACATTTCAGAGCTGCTTGGTGCATGGATGCATTAATCACATTTGCATACGGTGCTCTATTTCAGATGACTTGAACATGATAACTCAGAGCAATCCATATTTATGATTTGAAAATTGCTGACTGAATAATTACACATTAAGTAACTTCTGTTTCCTTGTATATTATTGTTTCTAATTAGCAATGAGGGAAAATAAAATCAGCATTATTTATGAATACAGTTTAGGTTTGTCATTTATATTGGGCTTGCTATCTTCATATCAGTTTATTGCCACTGATCAGCTGCTCCCTGTGATCTCACAGAGTTGGTCAGCCCTGGGGACAGGAAGGCTTCATCCTCCTACTTTTTCTAGCACTCTTCTCCTTTCTTCCTCCAAGTTTCTTCAGACTTTTCTTTAAGTCTCTAGTCCAGGGACTCCTCACCAAGCACTGTCTTTATACCCTTCATGTAGTCTCATGTGCCATAAAGGAGAAAAAAGTCTTAATTCTGAAATCAATATGCTGAAATATTGCTACATGAAATTCATGCTTTCTATAATGGATTATTCGATGTTTGGACCTTTTTGGTGTTTGTTATTTTCATTTGTTATGAACAAACATTACTGGAGATGCTTTTTCTAAATAGACTAATTACTTTTCAAGCTTCTGCCCTTTAGATTCATACCCAGTACACAATAGTCATTTACTAATGCTAATATAAATGGACTTATTTAATTTCAAAAAATAGGAAATCAGCTCGATAGATATCGCCCCAACATAACTAAAGAAATTCAATAAATTACTTCCACTCTCCTTTCTATAATTGTCTCTGCTTATAGGTAAGCAAACTCTGAGGTATATGGCTAAAAAATTATATTAAAAATTAAAAACCTTTGTCAATATCCAATATATTTGTAATATACCAAATTTTCTGTAATATACCAAAATTTATGGGATGCACCAAGAGCAGTTCTAAAACGGAAGTTGATAGTCATAAATGCCTACCTCAAGAAACAGGAAAATCCTTAAAAAGAACATCCTAACTTTACATATCAAGGAACTGGACAAAGAAGAACAAATGAAACCCAGAGTTAGTAGAAGGAAGGAAACAAATAAAGATTAGGTAAGAAATGAGTGAAATAGACGTTAAAAATACTAATAGAAAATGTCAATGAAACTATCTTTGAAAAGATAAGCAAAATTCATAAACTTTTAGTTGGATATACTAAGAAAACTCAAATATATAAAATCAGAAATGAAAGAGGAGATGTTACAACTGACACCACAGAAATACAAAGGTTCACAAGACCACTGTGAACAACTATATATACCAACAAGTTTGATGATCTGGAAGAAATGGACAGATATCTAGAAACATATAAACCTACCAAGATTGAAACATGATGAAACAGAAAATCCAAATAGACCAATTACTAGAAAGGTAATTGAATCAGTACTCATAAACCTCCCAACAAAACAAGTTCAGAACCAGACAGCTTCACTGGTGAATCCTACCAAATTTTCAAAGAATACTTAATACCAATCCTTTTCAAACACTTCCAAAGAAAATATAAGAGGAGGGAATTCTTCCCAGCTCATTTTATGAAGCCAGCATTACCCTGATACACAAACCAGACAAGGATGCTACAAGAAAAGAAAATTACATGCAATAACCTTGAAGAACATAGATGTAAAACTTCTCAATAAAATATTATCAAACCTAATTCAACAAAACATTAAAAGATCATACAATATATTTTAAGTAGGATT
The DNA here is from genome assembly GCF_027475565.1 of Acinonyx jubatus. Lineage (NCBI taxonomy): Eukaryota > Metazoa > Chordata > Mammalia > Carnivora > Felidae > Acinonyx > Acinonyx jubatus. Next base: position 81,996,222 of record NC_069390.1, read on the forward strand.
CATTCCAGAAATGAAAGGATGGTTCAACATCAACAGATCAGTCACTATGATACACCACATTAACAAAATGAAGGATAAAAATCATATATCAGCTCCATAGATGCAGAAAAAGCACTTAATGAAATTTGACATTCACTGATTATAAAAAATCCACAAAAAGCAGGCATAGAGGGAACATATCTCAACATGCTATAGGCCATCTATGATAGGTCTACAGCTAGCATCATACTCAATGATGAAAGCTGAAAATTTTTTCTCTAAGATCAGGAGCAAAACAGCTATTCCGACTTCTATTCAATATAGTATAGGGAATTTTAGAGAAATTAGGCAAGAAAAAGAAATAAAAGTCAACTAATCGAAAGGAAGAAGCAAAACTGTCACTATTTGCAGATGGTATGATAGTATCAAGTTGACCCTTGAGCAATGTACAGGTTAGGGGCACCGACCCCCTGTGCATTAAAAAATCCATATATATATATAACTACTATATATATATATATATATATATATATATATATAATCCATATATATATATAACTACTAATGACCTAATGTTTACCGGAAGCCTTACTTGTAACAGTCAGTTAACACATATTTTGTATGTTATATATATTAACATAATGTATCTTCACAATAAAGTAAGCTAGAAAAAAGAAAATATTAAGAATCATAAAGTAGAAAAATGCATTTTATAGTGCTGTGCTGTATTTATTTTTAAAAATCCATGTATAAGTGCATGCACACAATTCAAAACCCATTTTGTTCAAGGGTGAACCATTACATAGAAACTTTTAAAGATTCCACCAAAAAATTGTTAGAACTAGTAAATGAATATAGTAAAGTTGCAGGATACAAATCAATACACAAAAATATGTTGCATTTCTCTACACTAGTAACAAACTAACACAAATAGAAATTTAAAAACAATTATCCCATTTATAATAGCATCAAACAGAATTAAAGACCTAGGAATAAATTTAACCAGGAGGTGAAAGACTTGTATATTGAAAACTGCAGAACATTAAGGGTAAAAAAAAAATGAAGAAAACACAAATAAATGCTCATGGGTTGGAAGAATTAATATTGTTAAAATGTCTAAATTACTCAAAGTAATGAATAGATTCCATGCAATCCTTATCAAAATTCCAATTACATTTTTCAGAGAAATAGAATAAGCAATCCTAAAATTTGAATGGAAACACAAAAGAATCTGAATAGCCAAAAAAAGTTCTTGAGAAAGAAGAATAAACTTGGAAGTGTCACACTCACTGATTTCAAACTCTATTACAAAGCAATAGAAATTAAAACAGTATGGTATTGACACAAAGACAGATATATAGACCAATAGGCATAATAGAGCTCAATATAAATTCACACATATATGGTCAATTAATTTACAACAAAGAAGCTTAGAATATACAGTAGGAAATGGACAGTCTTCAATGAGTGGTGTTGGGAAAACTGGACATTCACACACAAAAAAGAAAGAAAGAAAGAAAGAAAGAAAGAAAGAAAGAAAGAAAGAAAGAAAGAAAGAAAGAAGAGAAGGAAGGAGAGAAAGAAAGAAAGAAAGAAAGAAGAAAGAAAGAAAAGAAAGGAAGAAAAAAGACAAAGAGATAAAAGAAAATGGGCTGTTATTATATATCATACACAAAAATTAACCCAAATGAATGAAAAACTTGAACATAAGACCTAAAACAATACAAGTCCAGAAGAAAACATAGGCAGTGAGCTCTTTGACATAGGTCTTGGTAATGTTTTTAGAACCTAACACCAGAAGCAAAAATAAACAAGACTATAGCTACTGAAAAGCTTCTGTTCAGCAAAGAAAACCATCAACAAAATGAAAAGGCATCTTTCTGATTGGGAGAAGATATTTGCAAATCAAATACAGGCATACCCCAGTGCACATAAAAGTTATGTTTACACTATATTGTTAGTCTTTTAAGTGTTAAATGGTATTATGCCTAAGAAAACAATGTATATACCTTCATTAAAAATACTTCATTGCTAAAAAGTGCTAGCCATATCTGAACTTTCAGCAAGTCATGATCACTGATTTCAGATCCCATAACAAACAAAATAACAAAGGAAAAATTTGAAATGTTGGAAAATTACTAAAACGTGACACAAAGGCATGAAGTGAACAAATGCTATTGGGAAAATGGTGCCAAAAGACTTGCCTGACATAGGGTTGACACAAACCTTAAATTCATAGAAACAAACAAACAAAAAAAAAGCAAACAAACCAAAAAAACCCACCACAATATTTGCTAAGTACAATAGAGTGAGGTGCAATAAAACAAGGTGTGTCTGTATCTGATAAGGGGCTAATATTCAATATATATAAAGAACTCCTGCAACTCAATAGTAAAACACACACACACACACACACACACACACACACACACACACACAAAACAGCAACAGGTAATTTGATTAAAAATGGGCAAATGATATGAATGAGCCTTTTCCAAAGCCATCCAGATGGCCAGCAGGTACATGAAAAGATGTTCAAAATCACTCATTATCAGGGAAATGTCAGTCAAAACTACAATGAGATATCCCCTCACACCAGTCAGGATAGCTAGAATCAAAAACACAGAAATAACAAAGGTTGGAGTGGATGTGGAGAAAAGGGCACCCTGGTGCATTGTTGGTGGGATTATAAAATGGTACAGTCACTATGAAAAACACTATACCATTCCTCAAAAAATTAAACGTCCAACTGCCTTTTGTCCAAGTAATTCCACTTCTGGGCATTTATCTGAAGAACATGGAAGCATTGACTTGAAAAGATATCTGCACCACTATGTCCATCGCAGCATTATTCACAATAGGCAGGACACAGAAACAACCTAAGTGTCCATCAATGGATGGATAGATTTTTTTTAAAATTGTGTGTGTGTGTGTGTGTGTGTGTGTATGTATATTACTCATCCAGGAAAAAAAAAGAATGTTGCTTTTTGCACAACATGGATGGATTGCGAGGGTATTATGTTAAATAAGTCAGAAAACCACAAATACCATATCATCTTTCTTTATGTGGAGTCTAAATTAAAAACAAAGTGAAAACCAAGTTCATACATACAGAGAACAGATTGGTAATTGTTAGTGGTGGCAAGCGTGGCATGGGGGAAATGAGTTAACTGTTCTTGTTTTTAGCTTAAATAAATATAAAAAGCCATCTCTCTCATGTTTGGTTATTATGTAATATACTTTATGTAATGCATTTTACTTTTCTGAGTCTCAGATTTTACTTTAAAATAAAGACTTGGGCCTAAATCAATGGGTCTCAACCTGGGAGATGCACCACATTTGCCTAACAAAATTTTACTAAAACATAGGTGTCTGGCTCCACTATCAGAAATTGGGATTTGGTAGAGCTGAAGTGGGTCCTGGACAGCAGAACTGTTAAAACATTTATGAATGATTCTGATGCCCACTAACTTTGAGAAACTTTTGTAATCTAGAAGAGTCTCAAGCTTGGAAAATAAAATCAACAGGGTCCAGGCTCTCCCTCAGACAAGTTAAACAGAATGTCTGAAAATGGGATCAGGTATTACTGGTTTGTTTTTGTCTTTGTTTATTTATGTTCCCCCAGTGATTCTATGTGCAGCCAATATTTAGAACTACTGATCCACTCTATAAGATATCCAAAATCAGTGACAATTCTCCTCTCATTATGAGAGCACAATCAAGACTGATTTAAAACAAGAGGAAAACTATCTCAAATCACAAGTACACAAGAGGTGAATCTGTTTGGTGGCAAGATCTGAGTTTCTGATGTTGACAAGAGAAACAGAAGCGTGTTCAGCTTTTGGCTCTAGTCTAAGTTTCACCAGCCTTGAAAAGAAGAATTCCTCATAGATCCATCCTACACTTCTGAATTGGGGCTTTCAAACAAAATTCTATTAATAATAAAATGTTACTTTAATTTCTCTTGCCACCGTTAACATGTCCATATATTTCCTTTAAAGAACTCATTCAGAGGAGTAGTGGCTAAAACAGGAAGGGATTTGTATATTCCTACATTCCCTGGCCAAATTATCATCATATAGTATCAATAGAGAAAAAAATAAATAGAAAAGATATATAAGGCAAAACGGCTTCCTAGTGGTTACTGGATCCTATCCCATAGTCCCATGTAGGGGCTTGTCCCTGAGCCTGCACATCTCATAACAGAGACAGGGAGAGGCAGGCTCAAGGCCACCCAGTTAGAAGCCCTAAGGTAACCTAATGAATCAGCAGACCAGAGCCTCCAAGGTGTAGCTATTAGGCATATATACAGGATTTACAAGGGAAAAATAAATAAATGATTTTCAGAAAGACAGGCTGTCCCTTTCATGTTCTATTCAAAGGATAATAATTCTCCTCTGAAATGTGCTCAAAAAATAGTAGAAATATTAATGCCATAAAGACAAGAGGCAGCTGTAAAATTTATTAGGTGATAATCAAATGACCAAGCTACAGACCAGAGAGGGAAGCAAGGTAATGAGAGCTTTCCTCCTGGGAGCATGAGGAGATGTAACTGCAGAGACAAGGACATATGGGCTGACAGACAGTTCCCTCCATTCCAATATCCATGTCTGTCAAGCTCAGCATTTGGAGGGGCTGAGAGTAATAACCATGTCCCTCTTGAAGTGGCTACAGGCTTCAAGGGGTAGAGATGCACAATGGATTCTCCTGCAGAAACCAAGTGTCCTTCACACTAGTCTGTGTCCTCCATCAGCTCCCTAGGGATTTGGAACAGTCAGAGGAAAATAAAAGGGGCGGGGGTGGTTTCAGCAATGCCTGTATCTGAGCTTCCTGAGGCATAGGTGATATGAAGAAATTGGATTTATGGGCAGGGAGGGGTCAGTTCCCTGTCTAGACAGACAGCTATTATGACCCAGAATATGGGTTCTTTCCTGTCAGTGATACACTTCCCAAAAGTAAGCCCATTTACTTAAATAAAGCCCGATTTTGATGATTAATTTTTGAAAAGAAAATGTATCACCAACATATAGTATTTTTTTCAATGGAAATTACCTGTTGTTTTATCTTTTACACTAGGAGAAAATATACAAGTGACCTAAATGTTGCACATAAGCTGGAGCAAAGTCAGGTCCTCAGAAAGATATCCACAGTTGAAATTAGGGGGTCTTGGCTGAAAGTGTGAATTACTGGTATTCCTATTTATTTAAGTAGGAATATGGGATCATATCAGTTTTGGTTAGGACTCCCCCTCCTTTGTTCTCAGATTAAGTCAATTTATCATACCACCTTCATGTTATGCTTCCTTATTGAAAATTCAACAGCAGTCTCTGATGACAGTTTGGATGTTCAACAGCAGCACTGGCCAGATGAGCTTTGGAGAGAGGGAACCAGTGTTCTTGGACTTAGTGGAGCCTTCCTGGACCATTGCACAAGCACCTGCTGAAAACAGAGGCAAGGTGACATCCACAAGATAATCCTGAACACTGGTGATCAGATGGCTCATTTACAGTGGAGGTTCCACTGAACTCAGAAACCTGCATGCTCTACCCATTACCATAGGTCCAGGTGCATGACATTTCTGCAAACCTCTTCATCTCCCATCTTCAATGAGCTTTTGTGTTACTTATTGAAATATTTTCTATTAAAATAATCATTCATTCTGATGAATTGGTTGCAAGCAGCCCATCATGCTAACAGCTTATGAAAGATTTGAGTAAGGGCTGAAGGGAGAGCCAGAGTGCACCAGCCCTGCCTGCTCTGAGATATGGAGAGGGGCTCCCATCTGTTGAAGGGTCAGATTTCACTTGGTAAGAAAGACACCTGTCTTGTGCCCTGGGAAATGAACTAACTTGCCCGCCCCCAAAAAAGTTTGATGACAAAGAGACAACTTTAGGCCAGATTTGTAATGTTTAAGTTGTGTTGACTCTACCCTCAACTGAAATTCAGAAACACCATGATGAGCAGAGGGTGATTCCAGGAGTAATGAGCTTAATTACAATTAGTGTAATTAGCAGTTGGAAAGGGGAGAGCTGGATTCTGGAAGTCAAGGATTCTGAAGAACAAAGCTTTCCATGTTTCTGACAGAAATGAAACAACTTTGGGGGTAATAAAACTTGTCAATACAGGGGACCCACAAAGCACAGAATGGATAAAAGGCTAGGAGCCAGAACCTGCTCTACTCTGACAAAGCAGGATTCATAACTTCCCCTTTAAAATCTGAGTAGTGGACCCTTCTTTCCATGTCCCCATTTCCCTGATGTTTCAAGACTCAATCTGTCCAGGCCTAACTCAGGACCCAGATCATCTTGGTATTCAGGAAATATCCATAGCACTGAATTGAATTTGCTAAAAGGAAAAGATCCAGAGCTCATTTCCCTGTGCTGTAGGTTACATATATCCAGATTAAAATATACTTCTCTAAGATGGAATGTGAAATGGAAACCAGGCCATGAGTAGGACATTCCATCAGAAAGAATTAGACAGCTACCCAGTGTATGCACTGACAACAGTCCTCAAACTGCACCCCATCCCTGTCACATGCACACACACAGGAGAAATCTAGTAAATTGCATGAGAATGGAATCCAATTTTATACCAGAAATAAGCCTTAGAAATTTCCAATCCAACCTCCTCCTTTGATGAATAAGTAAAAATTTAACCCAGAGAAAGTAAGTGACAACATGATAACTCTCACTAGAGGTGGAAATGACCCTAAAAATTATTTATTCCAAGTTCCTTATTTTATATTTGAGCAGAGTGTTCAGGGATGTCTTAGCTACAAACATCTGAGAAGAATAAAAATAGAAAGAGCATGTTAAGGTAATAGAAATTAAGAAGACCAGGAAGGAAAAGGTGCCAAAAGAAAAGAAAGAAAAATATATGGTATGTTTGGGGTTGGAAAATGTGTGATACAGAGTGTGTGCGATGGGAAGGGGCACTTGTCTCAGCTCCTGGCAGCTGAAAGGTGGGGTTGAGGGATTTCAGGGATCTCAGTGGAAAGACCTTTCTGACTTCAGGGGCAGGACCTCCTCAGACACAGTAGAACAACCAGTCAGGAAATGGAGTTTCACAATTGTTGACGAAAGTTACTTGCAGGGAACAGAATGTCAAAGTTACTTAAACACAACTCAAATTTCAGATAGTGGTTCATCTATCCTTGTCTGCTGCAAAAACCACTTCATAGCAGCATGAGATGTTGGTACAGGAGAATGTGGGTGATCTCCTTGCAACCTCATTTCCAATAGAAAAGGGCCCTGCCCATCTACACTTACCTCAGCAACCCCAATCCCTGAAGAGGATGGCATTTCCAGGAATTAGCCATGAAGTGGACCTAATTCAGGGAAACTGGCTGGTGTTGCAGAAAACATCTCTGTCCCTGGGTTTGGTTCTCTTGCACTTGTATCTTCAAGAGCTTATCTCAAGCTTGTTTGGGATTATACAAAGGACTGCTAGCAAGTTCTTACCTCAGCAGGAAGTACCTCAGGAGGAAGATAAGTGAATTCTATTTGTGAAACAGATCACTCCATAGTTTTGACTCACTGCTTATTTCCTTTTTTTTTAATTTCCCTTAGTCTTTTGTCAAGTTTTTACTTAAAATGTCCCAACAGATTCTCACTAGTCTGGGGTTCAACAATGGAGGGCAGCATTCCCTAAGGCCAGAATAGGGCAACAGCAGCAATTACTGGGAAATATTTAAAATAAAGCAATAAAGAGAGGAGAGAGAGAAACTTCTTCTATCCCACCTTGAAAGATTTATGTTTGGTCTTATTAAGGTATATTATGGCATTTCCCAAAGCATATTGCATAGAACAAGAGTTCCTTTAAGCAGTCTTCCCACAGGAAATAATGACCTCTGTAGTGAAATGAACTGGAATTAAGGTAAAATAGTGTTTGTTTTTGTTTTGTTTTGTTTTGTTTTGTTTTTTACTGCAGGGCTCCCTCAAATCCTTATCATATAGGATTTGACAAATTTATTGTATCACAGCATAAGCCTTTTATTTCTGGGACATTATGAGAAAAGTTCACAAACAGGGGATGCTAGGAATGATTTTCTCTGGGGTAGGGAGGACTATGGATTATTTATATTTTCTTCTGTGTGCTTATCTGTATGGCATTCATTTTCCACCAAGAATATTTATTGCATGTGCACTGAAAGGTTAAAAAATAACAAAAGTTAAAACTCCTCTCTCTTAGGTCAGACTTGAACAGGATATGAAAAGTGGGAAGGATGGATGTGCAGGGGAACACCTGGGTCACCATGCAAATCCTGGGAAAGTGAAAGCAGGCAGAGGCTGGAACCCAGCAGTGCCCAATGCCTGGCCTCAAGGGTTTGGGGCTCTGGACTCAGTAAATCCAGCTACGTTAAAGTTGTTTGGCCTCAACTCCTCACCCTGAATTATTCTGATATCCTTCAGGCTGTGAATAGTGGTGGCTAAGGAAGAATGCAATGACTGTGTCGCTCACCTCCCTTCTCACCAAGAGTCTTTCTGGAGCAAAGGAGCCAAGCTTCTCAGACCAGCCAGTGAGCTGATGACACTAATAACTTAAACCCTTCTTGATAACAGGCTAATCCCTGGTTTCCCCAATGTATTCCCCTTTGAGGTGGTGTTCACTTCCTACAGCTTGGTCACTCTCAGCCAAATATTTTGTGGTTTTTAAAGATTTCTCTTAACATGTGGTAACCACCTGAAATGGCAAATATGTGTGAGGAAAAAAAAAAACCTTTTTCTCTTGATCTTTTTGAAGCACATATGACTACTATCAAAGTTTACAACATTGTAGTGTAAGGTTTATAAGTATTTAGATGTAACATATTAGATAGACAATTATACCAGAATGAGAAAGTGATTCCACATTAAAAACACAACAGTGATTTTTATCAGGTATTGTTTAAACATGTCCTCATTTGATAATGCTCTTTCAGAAGACTTAGGCAATTTGTTCAGGTTACCTGTGAAGATAGGCATAAATGAAAACCTTATGTATGAGTTGAAAATGTATAAACCTGGTCCAGTATTTCCCCACTGTGTTATCTTCAGAAAGAACCACTGCTGCCACAGGAGTAACTGGCAGCATGGGTTATTGTTATTGCTTTTGTTATCAATGGTATTATTATTAATTAACATACACTACAAATAAATTCTGTGTTATGTGTACAGGAAAGGCTCAGTGCCAAATCACAGGTTTGCCATGGTGAATAGTAAAAACACACAGGTTCAGCTCAGAAGTGCAGGGAATTTGACACCTCCAAGGGCAACCCTCAAAGGAGAGGAGATGCAGGCAGTGGGTAAATGTGCCTGCCTCCTATCTTTCTGATAAATAGTGTTGGCTGTGAGAAGTGGGGCAGAGGGGCATTCTCTGTGCTTCTCAGAGGTCCCTGCAAAGATAATCCCTATTGTCTATGGTAGTCATCATGATGACATCCCTTTTATTAGGTTTTTAAAGCCAACTTTATTGAGTTACAACTTAAATTAAATACACCCATTTTAAACATAAAATTTGATGTACTTTTATGTCCATAGTGCCTGTATAAGTTTTACTGGGTATGTAACCCCACCAAATGTCTCCCTATGCCCTTTGCAGCCTGCTTCCCTCCACCCTCGACCCTCAATCTGAGTAATCGTAGATTTTTTTTCCCATTATAGATTAGTTTTTCAAATTCTAGAAATTCACAAAAATAAATCATACAACTTGAGCTATTTAGCTGAATATAATGTTTTTGAGATTCACCCATGATGTTTTGCACACTGATTTGTTCTTTTTTATTGCCGATAGTATTTTATTGTACAAATATATCATTTTTAGTCCATTTACTGGTAATGGATATTTGAGTTATTTCCAGGTTTGACTATTATGACTAAAGCTGCTGTGAATATTCACATATTTATGTGGTCACATGTTTTCTTTTCTCTTGATGAAATACCTAGATGTGGAGTCCTTTCCTGCCTTACTTTCTCTGTCCCCTCACTTCTGTCAGCTCCCAATCAACTTTCAGAACCCAAACCTTCTGTCAGCCTTCTGTCAAAATATATTTTGGATATATTTATCCAAAATAAAATGCCAATGCCTCACTATATGCTGCTTGTTCCATCTTACTGATGAAGGGCAACCTCTTCATAAAGTTTCTCTACCTTGTTCTTTATGCCAGGAACCAACTTCCTGTCACCATGAGACCCCAGTCACCTCAAGATGTTGGTAAACTGTTTCTCAGGAGATGTGGATCTCCTCAATCTTATTATAAACTTTTAGGAGACAAAAATCTTCATCCTTGTTATGCTATATTCTCTCACAGCAAGTAGAACACCCTTGAGATCTTAATTATCTAACTGTAACCTTGACTAAATTTATTGACCTCTCCAAACTTCAGATTTTTTATTTACTAAAAAATACCAGATAATTGTAGTAACTATACTTCAGAGTCACTCCAAAGATCAAATAAAATCGTGTACTCTACACATCCAGATTCTGGTCAAAAACTGCATTTTTCCCACTAAAGAAATTTAGAAACAGTTTGAGAATGTCTGTATCCAGATACGGGGCAGGAACTGCAAAAGATAAGTCTAAGCTATTATTGTTCCATATTGGAGAAAGATAAATGATAATACAGAGTTCTGTCAAAAAGTCACAAATATACATTTAACATTTTTCAAAATAAAATGAGAACAAAAAAAACACACCTGTTTGCTGAAGAAACTATTGCTGGATTAAGATGTAACAATGTGGATAACACAAATGATGTTTGGAATAGATTGAAACACACCAAATTATCAAATATATGTAAATATATCAATTCTTACTGATTTAAAAAATGTTCAATAGAAGAGGTTATTATGACATCAACATATCAATATAGAATTTGAAAACTAACTGAAGGTAACCAAGCTTTATTATACCTTATCTCTACAAGTTTATATTCCATGGCATCCAGAGTTGATAAGGAAAATTATCCATTCTGAAGAATACCAGTATATGAATACAGAAGAAAAGGTAGGATTAGAAAATCAACATTTTGAAACTCCAAATAAAAGTATGGATCTAGGTAATTAACTTTGATGAATGTGAAAAATATTAGTGGGAAAACTGTTGGGGGATTTTATAATGGAGGGATCAGACAGACCGCAAATGAGCACAGTGATATTTTTTTCCTTATATTTAACTGGCCAAACTTTGGTTCACTGTATGTGAGGAGAGGGCATGTTGTGTGCTTTACGGTGTGGTGAGTTTCCAGCACCATAGTGATGGTAGTCTTCCTTCAAAAGTGGAACCTGAGTCTAATTACCAAGCTCTAATTGTCCATTTGAAATAACTACAGGGGCTGGAGAAACCACTTGGAAGGCTACACAAGAAAGAAAATCCAGGATGTATGATTTCCTACACAGAAAATGATTGAGTTTTTCCCAGAAAACAATGGCATGGAACAAGACAGAGAGGGGTCAGGGAACTCTTATGGAAGAAGAGAGACAAAAAAGGATTAACAATAAAATGCAATCTATGGGCTTTGGATCCTGAATCTAATAACCTAACTGTAGAAAGACATTTATGAGACAATCAGGGAAATCCTAATATGCACCAGGTATTAGATATTATATATAGACAGTAAACTTTTAAGTGTTAAAATGAAATAGAATTTATGGGCAATAGCTGTATTAGAGATACATGATGACATATTTACAGAAAAAAATATATGATGTTGGGGGATTTCATTTCAAATATTCCAGAAAAAGAGCAGTGGAGGTATCAATTGCATAGGATTGTAAAATATATTCATAACTATTAAATTTAGGTGATAGATACAGAGGAATTCATCATTCTGTTTTCTCACTTTTTATGTATTTTTGAAATATTATATAATACAAAATTTAAAATAAGTTAAGTTTCTGGAATGACTGCAGCTAACAGAGCATGGGACACCATTTACATTATTAGATATGAGAATTGAGAACTTCTGCCTTTGAAAATTCCCGTATAGACAGCCAGAATAATGGCCTCATTGTGGAAGAATTTTATCAATACTCTTCCAGCTTCCTGCAGCAGGACTCCACAAGCATGTGGCTCTGGGATGAGAGTGAGGGGCTCTGAAGGGCAATCTTGCTCCTATGTAACTGCCCAAATATGAGCATCTGTGAGAACAAGATATGCAACATGAGTGGAGGTGAGGGATGGGCTCTGCTGAAGTTTCTCCAGAGATGAAAGTTGTGGATCGGGTTGAAGTAGAATCTATCTAAAGGAAGGGCAAGTGTGGCCCTTCTGCTCTGAAATATAACCTGCCTCTCCTGGAGCCCAGGTCCCTGGTGATGTGTTGGTCACTTGGAGCCCCTTGTGTGCCCTGCTAATGGTTTCTGTATCACTCTCACCTGATCAAATCCACAAGCCTCTGTGTGTGGAGGGTGGGGTGGGGAAGCAAGCAGACACTATAAAGTATTTACTGCTTTAATGTTTTATTATGGAAAATTCTAAATATATACACAAGTAGAGAGAACAGTATAATAAATTCTAATGTTCCATAATCTCAGCTTCAATAATTATCAGTTCAGGGGTGCCTGGGTGGCTCAGTCAGTTAAGCGTCCAACTTCAGCTCAGGTCATGATCTCACAGTTTGTGAGTTTGAGACCTACATTGGGTCCTGTGCTGACAGCTCAGAGACTGGAACCTGCTTCGGATTCTGTGTCTCCCTGTCTCTCTGCCCCTCCCCCACTCGCACCCTGTCTCTGTCTCTCAAAAATGAATAAACGTTAAAATTTTTTTAAAAAATTATTACCAGTTCGTGGCTAATCTTGTTTCAACTACATACTCACACCTTGGTAGATTATTTTGAAGCAAATCACTTAATTTATTTAATAGTATTTTATTATGTATCTCTAAAACATATGAATACTTCTCACTTATTATTAAAAAACTAAAATATTCACAAACATATAATTATTTTTTTGAACTATCTGAAAGTTACACGCATTAGGACAATTCACACCTAAATACTTGGATGCCTATTAGCTAAAAGAAAGACATTATCCTACATAATCATAGTCCAGTGGCCCCATTTAAGACATTTGCCACAAATATTTACATATTATCCATATTCATTTTTCCCCCATTTTTCCAAAAATTTCAATGAGGATTAATTTTATGAATGTAATTACAATACTATCACCACACCTAGAATCGTCAACAATAATTCCTTAAAATCACCAAATATCTAGTCAGTTTTATATTTTCCATCACCTTCTCTCTCTTTTCAAACTCTCTCTTAACCTCTCTCTCTCTCTCATAGAAGAAACCAGGAAATTTGTTTGGTAGAGTTTCCCAAAGCATAGATTTTGTCGAGTGTATTCCTGTGGTCTGTTTTAAAATATATTTAAACTATATCTGTATTTTTAATACATTGCTAGATATACCTAGAGGCTTAATAGAAACCATCTGTGATTTTTCAGTAATGCTACTTCAGTAATGCTATTCAGGCAATGCTGAGTATTTCAGTCAGGTTGTATGTAATGTCTGATTGTGTACTTGAGGTCTTAATGGTTTTACCTAGACCCATTTACTTATTGTAAGTTGCAAAATAGTAACATTCTACATGTCATTTCTATTACCTGTAAAATGTTTAGACAGTTTATAGAACTTTTCATTATCTATCAAGTTATAATCTAGTATAACTATCATTTATTATAGTTTATAAAGGAAAGGTACAATTAATGCTTGATTATTACCAGTTTTCAAAATAATGGCTTTGTTCACAACTGTCCTCTACCAGTGACCAAATAGTTTTCCTAATATTTTTAACATTTCATTATGAAATTATAGATTTAATTATCATATATTTAAATACATTTCATTTAAATGTATTTTATTTAGTATACTTCTTAAACTTATTGAAACTCAAATTGTCCCATATTTAGTTGGGTGGAGACCTGCTAAGTCTTTTTGACATTATGTTACTATTTGTGATTATTTTCTTGCTTTCTAGTAGAACAAAATGTTCCAGACTCAAATTGTACATGTCCAGCCACAGACCTATAATCAGCTATCTTTCTAAGGAGTCTTAGCTCCTTTTAGTGATAAATGATATCTAATGACAACAATCTAGGTGCTACAGGTTTTCACTGCTACTGAATTCCCCATTGTTTCTAAAACTTTCAGTAGATAGAGGTAGATAATATGTATTTATAAATTACAGAGTTTTTATGTAAATCCTATTGATCTTACATCTGTTTTTTTTCTTTATCTGATGCTGAAAATCCTGATTCTCAGTGAACATCACTTTAGTCTTTTTTTTTTTCTTTCTTTTTTTTAAATCATACTCAGGACAGTTGCATAGCAGTCTCAATCAGTGTTACTAGCAGTAGAAAAATATGGTTACTAACTATGAGTGAGAATTTGTTTGCAGTTCTTTTCTCCCTGTGTTATATCCCGTTAGAGTTACACAGTAAAAATTCTGGATCTGATGGCCACATGGAATAGTCCTTTTCTCATTTGTGCTGCTATTTCATGATGTGCATGCACACTCACCTCCCCACCAGCATACCCAAGGTTGAATAAGGGAACTGCATAGAGAAGAGTATCTGCATATTTTCCCCAATGAAAACTACAATGGGAAAAGTGACTGTTTCTTGGATAAGCAACAATGCTGAGCTAATGGGACCAAGAGTTGCTGGTTGGCTGCAAACCTTCAGAGATCCTGGTTCCAGATGGGTGGCAGGCTCACACTGGCCAGAGATCCTGATTTTCAGTGGCTTTGTCTCTGAGTTCCACTGAATACAGCAGGCCCTCTATATATTTTTTAGTTAATATAATTGTACACTTTTGTTCAGAAAAGTGACATGAGGAATAAGACTGCTACTTTGGAAGAGGTTCATGGTACATTCCAGAGGTAACAAATAGAGATATTTACTTTTTTCCAGGGGATGAGGACCGGTCTCATAATTTTGGCCAAGTTGAACTACATTTGGTGATCCCTTTTTACACCTTTTAACTGTAGTCTGTGTAACATGTTCTCCAGGACTTCTGGTAAAAGGCATTTTTGCCTTTTTAGTGCCTGAGAGCTGAAGATACAAGAGGAGGAACATAAGAAAAGCCTTTGACTACAGGGATTATCCAGGGAAAAGAGAGGGTGGCAGCAGAAATGGCCAAGGACCAATACAAAGAACCTATGCACAGATGACCTGGGATATTTCCTGGTGTGGTGAGGAGGAATGGAGTATGAAAGAAGGGGAGAGCATATGTTTCATGTTCCTACCTTCTTTACCTAGGAAAGAAGACCTGCAAGCAACCTTCTTCCAGCATGGAAAACTGTTGGTGGCTAAGGTTAGACTCTAGGAATTTTCCAAACGTTGACAAGAAGGGAAAGAGCTGGTAAGAAGTGGGGGAGCTGAGGGAATAACCAGAACAAGAATGTGGTAGGGTCAGGTGCAGGAGAATGGTGTAACTTGCAAGGGGTCCTGAAAGACCCCCTTCCAAAGAGAATTCCCGCATTATATGAGATTCCTCCAGGCTCAAGGTGAAGTCAGCTATCTTTATATCAGGAAAAAGTGCCCTTTTCCTCATGGTAGCCACAGATCCCTAGCACTGAGTTGAGACTGAGTTAAGCTGCTCCTCATTTGTTGCTTCAGAAAGTTCAAGAATGAGAGTGCAGGTATGAAAACTTTAAGCAAGCCCTACCTCAACTAACCTGTTTCAACCTTGAGAAATCCGATCTGGCTAGCAATGATCCAGAGGGTTAATTAACAAGCTGGCTGGCCCTGCCACAGGCTTTATGTCAAGAGACATGGACTTACCTCTTTCTCTAAATCCAAAGGCCAGAGCCACCAACCTAAGGAAGCTTCCTTCCCTCTAAGCAGGATTAATCCAAGCATACAAGCAAACAAAAGGGTGGTGTCAAGGATCAAAATGTTCCCTCTTTCTCAAAATTTGTCAAAGCCACTTAGTTTTGTAGTTATCACCCCCCAAAATAGACTGAAAACAATAACAACAATAACACTAACCACTGGTTTGAAGTGTGAAGACCAGGTCCTGGCCCCGGCTTCTCCTTTCTGTAGTCTGACCTGTTGTTCAAATTATCGCTTTGCCATTCTTACAGCAGTGGTCTTGAGCAGTGGGTTAATCTCTCTAGCCTCATTACTTACATTTCTAAAATGGGTACAAATATTATACCTACCTCAGTAGGTCATTTCAGGGTTAAATATCAATATCTATAAAGTGCTTACTCAACATCCTACATACAACAAATGCACACGGAGTTGTAGCTCTTGTTACAATCACTGGATCCCAGATGCCAAACTTGCAAAGGTTAACAAGCAACACAGTCCCTCCCCCTGGGAGCCTTCAGCTTAATTGTTTTCTAAAATGGATGAGACGGTGCTCAGGCCAGACCTTTCACAAATGTGATTCTTATTTATAGCCTGAATATAATAGACCATGATAAAGGTACAGGTTCTCAAACACCCACATGAGACAGTGTCTTGCCACATCAGAGACAAAGACTGGCTTTGAAATTGGATTCTAGGTTTATTTATTTATTTATTTATTTATTTTAATATATGAAATTTATTGTCAAATTGGTTTCCATACAACACCCAGTTCTCATCCCAAAAGATACCCTCTTCAATACCCATCACCTACCCTCCCCTCACTCCCAACCCCCATCAACCCTCAGATTGTTCTCAGTTTTTAAGAGTCTCTTATGCTTTGGCTCTCTCCCACTCTACCTCCTTTTTTTTTCTTCCCCTCCCCCATGGGTTTCTGTTAAGTTTCTCAGGATCCACATAAGTGTGAAAACATATGGTATCTCTCCTTCTCTGTATGGCTTGTTTCACTTAGCATCACACTCTCCAGTTCCATCCACGTTGCTAGAAAGGGCCATATTTCATTCTTTCTCATTGTCACATAGTACTCCATTGTGTATATAAACCACAACTTCTTTATCCATTTGTCAGATGATGGACATTTAGGATATTTCCACAATTTGGCTATTGTTGAGAGTGCTGCTATAAACATTGGGGAACAAGTGCCTCTATGCATCAGTACTCCTGTATCCCTTGGGTAAATTGCTAGCTGTGCTACTGCTGGGTCATAGGGTAAGTCTATTTTTAATTTTTTGAGGAACCTTCACAGTGTTTTCCAGAGTGGCTGTACCAGTTTGCATTCCCACCAAGAGTGCAAGAGGGTTCCCATTTCTCCACATCCTCTCTAGCATCTATAGTCTCCTGATTTGTTCATTTTGGCCACTCTGACTGGTGTGAGGTGATATCTGAGTGTGATTTTGATTTTATTTCCCTGATGAAGAGCAATGTTGAACATCTTTCCATGTGCCTGTTGGCCATCTGGATGTCTTCTTTAGAGAAATATCTATTCATGTCTTCTGCCCATTTCTTCACTGGATTATTTGTTTTACAGGGGAGGAGTTTGGTGAGCTCTTTATAGATTTTGGATACTAGCCCTTTGTCTGATGTGTCATGTGCAAATATCTTTTCCCATTCCCTTGGTTGCCTTTTAGTTTTCTTGATTGTTTCCTTTGCTGTGCAGAAGCTTTTTATATTCATGAGGTCCCAATAGTTCAGTTTGCTTTTAATTCCCTTGCCTTTGGGGATGTGTCAAGTAAGAAGTTGCTACGGCTGAGGTCAGAGAGGTCTTTTCCTGCTTTCTCTTCTAGGGTTTTGACGGTTTCCTGTCTCACATTCAGGGCCTTTATCCATTTTGAGTTTATTTTGTGAATGGTGTAAGAAAGTGATCTAGTTTTATTCTTCTCCATGTTGGTATCCAGTTCTTCCAGCACCATTTGTTAAAGAGACTGTCTTTTTTCCATTGGATGTTCTTTCCTGCTTTGACAAAGATGAGTTGGCCATATTTTTGTGAGTCTAGTTCTGGGGTCTTATTCTATTCCATTGGTCTATGTGTCTGTTTTTGTACCAATACCATGCTGTCTTGATGATTACAGCTTTGCAGTAGAGGCTAAAGTCTGGGATTGTGATGTCTTCCGCTTTGGTCTTCTTCTTCAAAATTACTTTGGCTATTCGGGGCCTTTTGTAGTTCGATATGAATTTTAGGATTGCTTGTTCTACTTTTGAGAAGAATGCTGGTGCAATTTTGATTGGGATTGCATTGAATGTGTAGATAGCTTTGGGTAATATTGATATTTTAACCATATTTATTCTTCCAACCCATGAGCACGGAATGTCTTTCCATTTCTTTGTATCTTCTTCAATTTCCTTCATAAGCTTTCTATAGTTTTCAACATACAGATCTTTTACATCTTTAGTTAGGTTTATTCCTAGGTATTTTATGCTTCTTGGTGCAATTGTGAATGGGATAAGTTTTCTTTATTTGTCTTTCTGTTGCTTCATTATTAGTGTATAAGAATGCAATTGATTTTGTATCCTGTAACTTTGCTGAATTCATGTATCAGTTCTAGCAGACTTTTGGTGGATTCTATCGGATTTTCCAGGTATAATATCATGTCATCTGCAAAAAGTGAAAGCTTGACTTCATCTTTGCCAATTTTGATGCCTTTGATTTCCTTTTGTTGTCTGATTGCTGATGCTAGCACTTCCAACACTCTGTTAACAACAGCGGTGAAAGTGGGCATCCCTGTCGTGTTCCTGATCTCAGTGTGAAAGCGCTCAGTTTTTCCCCATTGAAGATGATATTAGCTGTGGACTTTTCATAAATGGCTTTTATGATGTTTACATATATTCCTTCTATCCAGACTTTCTCGCCAGTTTTTATTAAGAAAGGATGCTAAAGTTTGACAAATGCTTTTCCTGCATTGATTGACAGGATCATATGGTTCTTCTCTTTTCTTTTATTAATGTGATGTATCATGTTGATTGATTTGCGAATGTTGAACTAGCCCTGCAGTCCAGGAATGAATACTACTTGATCATGGTGAATAATTCCTTTTATGAGCTGTTGAATTCGATTTGCCAGTATCTTATTGAGAATTTTTGCATCCATATTCATCAGGGATATTGGATTGTAGTTCTCTTTTTTTACTGGGTCTCTGGTTTAGAAATCAAAGTAATATTGGCTTCATAGAATGAGTGTGGACGTTTTCCTTCCCTTTCTATTTTTTGGAATAGCTTGAGGATAGGTATCATCTCTGCTTTAAATGTCTGGTAGAATTCCTCTGGGAAGCCATCTGGTCCTCACTCTTATTTTTTGGGAGATTTTTGATAACTGATTCAATTTCTCGCTGGTTATGGGTCTCTTCAAGCTTTCTATTTCCTCCTGGTTGAGGTTTGGAAGTGTGTGGGTGTTTAGGAATTTGTCCATTTCTCCCAGGTTGTCTAGTTTGTTGGCATATAATTTTTCAGAGTATTCCCTGATAATTGCTTGTATCTCTGAGGGATTGGTTGTAATAATTCAATTTTCATTCATGATTTTATCTATTTGGGTCATCTCCCTTTTCTTTTTGAGAAGCCTCACTAGAGGTTTGTCAATTTTGTTTATTTTTTCAAAAACCAACTCTTGGTTTCATTGATCTGCTCTACAGTTGTTTTTTAGATTCTATATTGTTTATTTCTGCTCTGATCTTATTTCTCTTCTTCTGCTGGGTTTGGAGTGTCTTTGCTGCTCTGCTTCTATTTCGTTTTAGGTGGGCTGTTAGATTTTGTATTTGGGATTTTTCTTGTTTCTTGAGATAGGCCTGGATTACAATGGATTTTCCTCTCAGGGCTGCCTTCGCTGTATCCCAAAGCTTTTGGATTGTTGTATTTTCATTTTCATTTGTTTCCATATTTTTTGAAATTTCTTCTCCAATTGCCTGGTTGATCCACTCATTTTTTAGTAGGGTGTTCTTTAACCTCCATGCTTTTGGAGGTTTTCCAGACTTTTTCCTGTGGTTGATTTCAAGCTTCATAGCATTGTGGTCTGAAAGTATGCATGGTATGATCTCAATTCTTGTATACTTATGAAGGGCTGTTTTGTGACCAGTATGTGATTTATCTTGGAGAATGTTCCATGTGCACTCGAGAAGACAGTGTATTCTGTTGCTTTGGGATGCAGAGTTCTAAATATATTTGTCAAGTCCATATGATCCAATGTATCATTCAGGGCCCTTGTTTCTTCATTGACTGTGTGTCTAGATGATCTATCCATTGCTGTGAGTGGAGTGTTAAAGTCCCCTGCAATTACCACATTCTTGTCAATAAGGTTACTTATGTTTGTGAGTAATTGTTTTACACATTTGGGAGCTCTCCTGTTTGGGGCATAGACATTTATAATTGTTAGTTCTTCTTGATGGATAGACCCTGTAATTATTATATAATGCCCTTCTTCTCTTGTTACAGCCTTTTATTTAAAATCTAGTTTGTCTGATATAAGTATGGCTACTCCGGCTTTCTTTTGACTTCCAGTGGCATGATAAATAGTTCTCCATCCCCTCACTTTCAATCTGAAAGTGTCCTCAGGTCTAAAATTAGTCTCTTGTAGACAGAAAATAGATGGGTCTTGTCGTTTTATCCATTCTGATACCCTATGTCTTTTGGTTGGCGCATTTAGTCCTTTTCCATTGTGTTATTATAGAAAGATATGGGTTTAGAGTCATTGTGATGTCTGTAGGTTTCATGCTTGTAGCGATGTCTCTGGTACTTTGTCTCACAGGATCCCCCTTAAGATCTCTTGTAGGGCTGGTTTAGTGGTGATGAATTCCTTCAGTTTTTGTTTGTTTGGGAAGACCTTTATCTCTCCGTCTATTCTAAATGACAGATTTGCTGGATAGAGGATTCTTGGCTGCATGTTTTTTTCTGCTCACCACATTGAAGATTTCCTGCCATTCCTTTCTGGCCTGCCAAGTTTCAGTAGAGAGATCGTCACTAGTCTTATCAGTCTCCCTTTATATGTTCGAGCAGGTTTATCCATAGCTGCTTTCAGAATTTTCTCTTTATCCTTGTATTTTGCCAGTTTCACTATGATATGTCATGCAGAAGATTGATTCAAGTTATGTCTGAAGGGAGTTCTCTGTGCCTTTTGGATTTCAATGCCTTTTTCCTTCCCCAGATCAAGGAAGTTCCCAGCTATTATTTCTTCAAGTACACCTTCAGCACCTTTCCCTCTCTCTTCCTCCTCTGGAATACCAATTATGCATAGATTATTTCTCCTTAGTGCATCACTTAGTTCTCTATTTTTTCCCTCATACTCCTGGATTTTTTTATATCTCTTTTTCTCAGCTTCTTCTTTTTCCATAATTTTCTCTTCTAGTTCACCCATTCTCTCCTCTGCCTCTTCAATCCGAGTTGTGGTCATCTCCATTTTATTTTGCAGCTCCTTAATAGCATTTTTTAGCTCCTTCTGGTTGTTCCTTGGTCCCTTGATCTCCATAGCACTAGATTCTCTGCTGTCCTTTATACTGTTTTCAAACCCAGCGATTAATTTTATGACTGTTATTCTAAATTCACTTTCTGTTATATTGTTTAAATGGTCTTTGATCAGTTAGTTAGCTGTTGTTATTTCCTGGACGTTTTTTTTGAGGGGAATTCTTCTGTTTCGTCATTTTGGATATTCCCTGGCATGGTGTGGGACTGCAGAGCACTTCCCCTGTACTGTCTTGAATACCTTGCATTGGTGTGCAGGGCCGCAGTCAGACCTGATGTCTGCCCCCAGCCCACCACTGGGGCCACAGTCAGACTGGTGTGTACCTTCTCTTCCCCTCTCCTAGGGGTGGGATTCACTGTAGGGTGGCATGGCCCATCTGGGCTACTTGCACATTGCCAGGTTTGTGGTGTTGGGGATCTGGCATATTAGCTGGGGTGGATCGGCAAGGTGCACAGGGGCAGGAGGGGCAGGCTCAGCTTGCTTATCCTTTGGTGATCCGCTTCAGGAGGGACCTGCGGCACCAGGAGGGAGTCAGACCTGCCACTGGAGGGATGGATCTGCAGAAGCACAGCGTTGGATGTTTGCGTGGCACAAGCAAGTTCCCTGACAGGAACTGGTTCCCTTTGGAGTTTTGGCTGGGAGATGGGTGAAGGAGATGGCGCTGGTGAGCGCCTTTGTTCCCCACCAACCTGCATTCTGTTGTCTGTGGCTCAACAACTCTCCCTCCTGTTGTCCTCTAGCCCTCCAGCTCTCTGAGCAGAGCTGTTAGCTTATAACCTTCCAGATGTTAAGTCCCACTTACTGTCCAAACACACTCCATTTGGCCCCTCCACTTTTGCAAGCCAGACTCAAGGTCTCTGCTTTGCCGGTGGGCTGCTCCTCTGCCCCGGCTCCCTCCCGCCAGTTCGTGTAGTCCGCACCACCTCTCCGTCCTTCCTATCCTCCTCCGTGGGCCTCTCGTCTGCACTTGGCTCTGGAAAATCTGTTCTGCTAGACTTCTGGTGGGTTTCTGGGTTATTTAGGCAGGTGTGGGTGGAATCTAAGTGATCAGCAGGATGCGGTGAGCCCATTGTCCTCCTATGCTGCCATCTTCCACTCCAAAAAAACTTTTTTTTTCTTTTTTGAGAGAGAGAGAGGGAGACGGAGAGTGCTAGCTGGGGAGCGGCAGAGAGAGGATTCTGGGTTTCTAAAAACTTTTCTAGTGGGGAATATTCCCTTCATATGTCTCAATAATTCTCACAATGGAATTTAAAAACCATTTCAACTATAAAGGATACAATTCTTAAAGAAAGCATACTTGCCTTCTTCTAAACTAAGATGAATTTTGAGCTGGGAAAGTTCTAATCCCTTGGATATGGAAAATTCACTTTCAAACAATCAATAAAAAGATTATAAAGTTCAAGTCTATTTAGAGAACTTACTGGGGTTACTTAGAACAAATTAAATGAATGGTAAAGAGATTTTATTAGACTTGCAAGAATATTAAGAGAGTATAAACATCAATGGGGAAATTAGAAAGTGGGAGAGCATGTTGAATACATTTACATTTTGTGAATGGACAATGTTCATTGAAATTACCATAAAATTTGAAATAGTAAGCAAAATAAACATGTAGTCAGACAGAAGTTGTGTAGAGAAGGCAGAGACAGGGAAGCAGAGGGAGAGAGAAGGACTGTAGGTCTCTTTAGTATACATAGGTACCTTCTTATCTAGTAGTGTTGGAAGTGAGATGCAATGTGAACCATCTGGTGGGGCTGGATGAGGCTGGATTAACTTGGCAATATGTAAGAAGGTGAGCTAATAAAATAGAAAAAATAGAAATAAAGAACTCTCTCTTGCTCCCTGGGACTTAATTTTAACATTTGATTTTGGGGAGAAAGAGGAAAGGTGTGTTTCTGAAGTTCACTCATTTGTTCAATAGCTGTAATTGTTTAAAGCCTATGTCAATTGCCATTTTTCTCTCTCACCTACATCTTCAAGACCCTTCATTGTGAAGCTCCTTGTCTCCAACCACCCAGAAGACCCTGCTTTCTCTCACCTCTGTATTGTCATCCACCATCATTCTGACCCCTTCTGCTGATACATTAAAGCTTTCAGCACCTGCTTACTGTCCCCTCTCCACTCTAAATCCAGTAATCATCTTTGGGCTCCACCTTTCACATGATGTATGAGCTCCCTGAGCCTCATGACTCAACCTTCCACTCCACAGCACCCGTCCACTCTCAGTGTCATAGCTGAGATATTTGATCCCAAAGTGAAGTCACATAGTCTACTTGGACCACAGCCACTTATACTTGAGTTTATTTACTCATGTATCCTGACTGTAGTAATTCTTCAACTTCATGAAAATTTCCAATCCATAGATCCCACAACTTTTCTTTTACCTAGTCAAACCCTCTAGTGATTTTTTTTCATTATCTTTCTTTAATCTGTTAGCAGCATTACAATTGCCTCCTTATAATTAAGCTCAGCTTTCTCATTGTAGTCACTTTGCTACACTACAAATCCTGGAAAAGCCCCACCATCTACCTTATTCATGACTACATTGGTGCAACTGAGAGCTGTTACAGAGAAATAAAACCCATGGAACAACATCAAATCAGGGTAAATTCTTAGTCCCCTACCTCAAAAGGCCTGGGAATCCTACTACGTGTCTCAGCTAAAGTCATCCTGCCATGACTCTCTATAGCTAGATCATTCATTCTCCATTTCATTCCAATTTCCCAGCATTAACTGCCATTGTTGCCCCCAAAACACTTGAGAAAATACAATTCCATAGGGGTTCTGTTAGTGTCCCAAATGAGGGGGAGATCTATAAACTTTTAAACATTTTTTATTCCCCATAAATAAAGCACATTTGCTGCTATTAAAGGTGGCTAATATTTCTTGTGCCTCTACTACATGCCATGCTGGATATCAGCACTTGATTTATTTTATCTCATTAATTCACCACAACAATAAGTAAAAGCTTTATTTTATTTATTTACTTTTTAACCCCAGAGGAAACTATAGCACAGAGTGTTTCAATAGTTTTCTGAATCCAAAAACACCTGAAAATGTAATTGAAAGATGTACATTTAAAATTGGTTGTGTACCTAATCTGCCCCAAGCTCAGTAAATAAACAATAATTTTTAAAAATGAGCAGACAAGAAACGTTAGACAGCTTGAAGAAGATGGCAGCGCAAGAGGACTCTGGGCTCACGTCGTCCTGCTGATCACTTAGATTCCACCCACACCTGTCTAAATAACCCAGGAACCCACCATAAGACTAACAGAATGGACTGTCCAGAGCCAAGCATAGACAAGAGGACCACAGAAGAGGTAGGAATGGCGTAGAGGCGATGCGTGCTACACAGACTGGCAGGAGGGAGCTGGGGCGGTGGAGGGGCAGCCTGCCAGCAAGGTGGAATTCTCGAGTCTGCCTTGCAAAAGTGGAGGGGCCAGACTGCTTGAGTTCTGACAGCCAGCAGGAGTTAACTTCTGTAATGTTATAAGTCAACAGCTCTGCTCAGAGAGTGGGAGGGCAATAGGACACTGGGAGGAAGAGGTGTTGAGCCCTGGAAGACAGCTCAGCTCAGAGGGGAACAAAGGTGCTGGCAAATTCCATCTTTCTCTCCCATCCCTCAGCCAAAATCGCAAAGGGAACCAATTCACCAAACTTGCTTGCAACACACAAACACCCAATGCTGTGCTTCTTTGGATGCATCCCTCTGATGAGTCTCCCTCCCTCCTGGTGCTGCAGGGCCCCTCCCGCAGGGGACCACCTACAGCAAAGCGAGTTGAGCCTGCCCCTCCTGTCCCTGTGCACCTTGTATATCCACCAGGACTAATATACCAGATCCCATTGATGAAGTACCACAAGCCTGGCAGTGTGCAAGTAGCCCAGACAGTGGTCACACCACTCCGCAGTGAGTCCTGTCCCTGGGAGAGGGGAAAATAAGGTACACACCAGTCTTACTGTGGCCCCAGCGGTGGGCTGGAGACAGACATAAGGTCTGACTGTGGTCCCGCTCACCGACACGTTACTCCAGACAGCACAGGGGAAGTGCCCTGCAGCTTGGAGACACCCCAGGGACTATCGAAAATGAAAAAAACAGAAGAATTCTCCTCAAAAGAAACTCCAAGAAGTAGCAACAGCTAAAGAATTGATCAAAAATGATTTAGGCAATAACAGAACAAGAATTTAGAATCAGAGTCATAAAATTAATCCCTGGGCTTGAAAAAAGTATAGAGGACAACAGAGAATCTATTGCTACTAAGAAATTGTCATGAGGAGCTAAAAATGCTATAAATGAGGTGCAAAATAAAATGGAGGCGACCACAGCTAGGATTGAAGAGGCAGAGGAGAGAGTAGGTGAATTAGAAGATAAAATTATGGAAAAAGAGGAATCTGAGAAAAAGAGAAATTAAAAAAATCCAGGAGTATGAGGGAGGAAGTAGAGAACTACGTGATATAATGAAACACAACATATCCGTATAATAGGAATTCAAGAAGAAAAAGTGACAGAGAAAGGGGCTGAAGGGGTACTTGAACAAATCATAGCTAAGAACTGCCCTGATATGGGGAAGGAAAAAGGCATTGAAATCCAAGAGGCATAGAGAACTCCCTTCAGACCTAACTTGAATCGATCTTCTGCACAACATATCATAGTGAAACTGGCAAAATACAAGGATAAGAGAAAATTGTGAAAGTAGCTAGGGATAAACATGCTCTAACATATAAAGGGAGACCAATAGGACTAGAGACAGACCTGTCTACTGAAACTTGGCAGGCCAGAAAGGAATGGCAGAAAATCTACAATGTGATGAACAGAAAAAAATATGCAGCTGAGAATCCTTTATCCAGTAAGTCTGTCATTCAAAGTAGAAGGAGAGATAAAGTTCTTCCCAAAGAAAAACTGAAGGAATTCATCACCACTAAACCAGCTCTACAAGAGATCCTAAGGGGGATTCTGTGAGTGAAATGTTGCAAGGACCACAAAGTACCAGAGACATGACTAGAGCATGAAACCTACAGACATCACCATGACTCTAAACCCATATCTTTCAATAATAACACTGAATGTAAATTGATTAAATGCTCAACCAAAAGACACAGGGTTTCAGAATGGATAAAAAACCAACACCCATATATTTTCTGTCTACAAGAGACTCATTTTAGACGTGAGGACACCGTCATATTGATAGTGAGGGGATGGAGAACTATCTATCATGCTACTGGAAGTCAAAAGAAAGCTGGAGTAGCAATACTTTTATCAGACAAACTAGACTTTAAATTAAAGGTTGTAACAAGAGATGAAGAAGGGCATTATATAATAATTACAGGGTCTATCCATGAGAAAGAGCTAACAATTATATATGTCTATGTGCCGAATGTGGCTGCACCCAAATATATAAAACAATCACAAACATAACCAACCTTATTGATTATAATATGGAAATTACAGCAGATTTTAATACTCCACTTACAGTAATGGATAGATCGTCTAGACATGGGATCAATAAAGAAACAAGGACCCTGAATAACACATTGGATCAGACGGACTTGACAGAGATATTTGCAACTCTGCATCCCAAAGCAACAGAATATATTTCTTCTCGAGTGCACATGGAACATTCTCCAAGATAGATCACATAGTGGGTCACAACACAGCTCTTCATAAGTATACAAGAATTGAGAGCATACCATGCATATTTTCAGACCACAATGCTATGAAACTTGAAATCAACCACAGGAAAAAGTCTGGAAAACCTCCAAAAGCATGGAGGTTAAAGAACACCCTACTAAAGAATGAATGGGTCAACCAGGCAATTAGAGAAGAAATTTAAAAATATATGGAAACAAACGAAAATGAAAATACAACAATCCAAAAGCTTTGGGATGCAGCGAAGGCAGTCCTGAGAGGAAAATACATTGCAATCCAGGCCTATCTCAAGCAAAAAGAAAAATCCCAAATACAGAATCTAGCAGCACACTTAAAGGAACTAGAAGCAGAAAGCACAGCACCCCAAACCCAGCACAAGAAGAGAAATAATAAAGATCAGAGCAGAAATAAACAATAGAGAATCAAAACAAACAAAAAAAAAACCAGTAAAGTAGATCAATGAAAATAAGAGGTTTTTGTTTGTTTGTTTTTTAAATAAACAAAATTGATAAACCTCTAGCCAGGCTTCTCAAAAAGAAAAGGGAGATGACCCAAATAGATAAAATCATGAATGAAAGTGGAATTATTACAACTAACCCCCCAGAAAAAAAATTACTGGGGAATACGATGAAAATTTATATGCCAACAAACTGGACAAACTGGAAGAAATGGATAAATAAGAGTCCAGGACCAGATGGCTTCCAGGGGAATTCTACCAGACATTTAAAGCAGAGATAATACCTATCCTTCTCAAGCTGTTCCAAAAAATAGAAAGGGAAGGAAAACTTCCAGATTCACTCTATGAAGCCAGCATTACTTTGATTTCTAAACCAGACAGAGACCAGTAATAAAAGAGAACTACAGGCCAATATCCCTGATGAATATGGATGCAAAAATTCTCAATAAGATGCTAGAAAATTGAATTCAACAACATATAAAAAGAATTATTCACCATGATCAAGTGGGATTCATTCCTGGGATGCAGGGCTGGTTCAACATTCTCAAATCAATCAATGTGATACATAACATTAATAAAAGAAAAGATAAGAACCATATGATCCTGTCAATCGATGCAGAAAAAAACATTTGTCAAAATTCAGCATCGTTTATTAATAAAAACCCTCAAGAAAGTCAGAATAGAAGGAACATACTTAAACATCATAAAAGAAATTTATGAAAATCACTTAGCTAATAACATCCTCAATGGGGAAAAACAGAGCTTTCCCCCTGAGATCAGGAACACGACAGGGATGTCCACTCTCACCAGTTGTTTAACACAGGGTTGGAAGTGCTAGCATCAGCAATCACACAACAAAAGGAAATCAAAGTCATCAAAATTGGCAAAGATGAAAACAAGCTTTCACTTTTTGCAGATGACATGATATTATACATGGAAAACCCAAGAGACTCCAACAGAAGTCTCCTAAAACTGATAACATGAATTCAGCAAAGTCTCAGGATACAAAATTAATGTACAGAAATCAGTTGCATTCTTATACACTAATAATGAAGCAACAGAAAAACAAATGAAGAAACTGATCCCATTCTCATTTGCACTAAGCAGCATAAAACACCTAGGAATAAACCTAACTAAAGATGTAAAAGATCTGTATGTTGAAAACTATACAAAGCTTATGAAATAAATTGAAGACGATATAAAGAAGTGGAAAAACATTCTGTGCTCATGGATTGGAAGAATAAATATTGTCAAAATGTCAATACTACCCAAAGCTATCTACACATTCAATGCAATCCCCATCAAAATTGCACCAGCATTATTCTCGAAGCTAGAACAAGCAATCCTAAAATTCATATCGAACCACAAAAGGCCCCGAATAGCCAAAGTAATTTTGAAGAAGAAGACCAAAGCAGGAGGCATCACAATCCCAGACTTTAGCCTCTACTACAAAGCTGTCATCATCAAGACAGCATGGTATTGGCACAAAAACAGACACATAGACCAATGGAATAGAATAGAAACCCCAGAACTAGACCAACAAAAGCATGGCCAACTAATCTTTGACAAACCAGGAAAGAATATCCAATGGAAAAAAGACAGTCTCTTTAACAAATGGTGCTGGGAGAAATGGACAGCAATATGCAGAAGATTGAAACTAGGCCACATTCTTACACCATTCACAAAAATAAACTCAAAATGGATAAAGGCCCTGAATGTGAGACAGGAAACCGTCAAAACCTTAGAGGAAAAAGCAGGAAAAAACCTCTCTGACCTCAGCCGTAGCAACTTCTTACTTGACACATCACCAAAGGTAAGGGAATTAAAAGCAAAAATGAACTATTGGGACCTCATGAAGATAAAAAGCTTCTGCACAGCAAAGGAAACGATCAACAAAACGAAAAGGCAACCAATGTAATGGGAAAAGATATTTGCAAATGACATATCGAACAAAAGGCTAGTATCCAAAATCTATAAAGAGGTCATCCAAACCCCACACTCAAAAAACAAATAATCCAGTGAAGAAATGGGCAGAAGACATGAATAGATATTTCTCTAAAGAAGACATCCAGATGGCCAACAGGCACATGAAAAGATGCTCAACGTCACTCCTCATCAGGGAAATACAAATCAAAACCACACTGAGATAACACCTCATGCCTCTCAGAGTGACTAAAACGAACAAATCAGGAGACTATAGATGCTGGAGAGGATGTGGAGAAATGGGAACCCTCTTGCACTCTTGGTGGGAATGCAAACTGCTGCAGCCACTCTGGAAAACAGTGTGGAGGTTCCTCAAAAAATTAAAAATAGATCTACCCTATTACACAGCAATAGTATTTCTAGGAATTTTCCCAAGGGATACAGGAGTACTGATGCATAGGGTCACTTGTACCCCAATGTCTACAGCAACACTTTCAACAATAGCCAAATTATGGAAAGAGCTTAAATGTCCATCAACTGATCAATGGATAAAGAAGCTGTGGTTTATATATACCATGGAATTCTACTTGGCAAAGAGAAAGAATGAAATATGGTCTTTTGTAGAGACATGGATGGCACTGGAGAGTGTTATGCTATAAGAAATAAGTCATACAGAGAAAGACAGATACCATATGTTTTCACTCTTATGTGGATCCTTAGAAACTTAACAGAAGACCATGGGGGAGGAGAAGGGGAAAAAAAAGTTGCATAGAGGGAAGGAAGCAAACCATAAGAGCCTCTTAAAGACTGGGAACAAACTGAGGGTTGATGGGGGGTGGGAGGCAGGCGAAAGTGGGTGATGGCATTGAGGAGAGCACCTGTTGGGATGAGCACTGGGTGTTGTATGGAAACCAATTTGACAGTAAATTTGGTATTAAAAAATAAGTAAATGAAAAAAATAAAATTTTTAAATAAAATAAAATATACAGACTTAAAAAGTGTTTCCTTTTTAGAAATTTAGTGAAACGTGAAATAGCCTGGGTTCTGAGTTCAGACTGCCAGAACGCATTTCCTGATTTTCCTTTTTATCAGGTGACACAAGTTGGTCTGCTTTCTTTTTCAAGCTTCAAAGACCACATTTGTTAAATGGGAATAATAATAGTTCAACCTCAGGATTTGTCATTAAATGAAATATTTCAGGGAAAGCATATAGAACCTTTCCTGAACACAGCACTTAATACATGGGGGGTGTCCTCCCCCCGCTTCTTCTCTTCCTCTTTCTTTGGAGAATTTCCTGTGCATAGGAGATAAGTTTAAGGTATTCCCCAAGCCAGATTTCTATGTCCTTATTGATAATTGTGAGGAGGTTCTTGCATCAACAGCATGGCTAATATATATGAACTTGCTAAAAATTAAGAAAATTAGGCCCGGCCCTAGACCTGCTGAATCAGACTTTTTACCAAGATCTCCAGGAACATTAGACACACAGTGCAGTTGAGGAGCCCTGCAGTGCTGTGGATTTCTGGCTTGCTGCTTTGGTCTGTCATTCTAGTTTCATTAATCTTCTTTGTACTGATTCATTCCATTCCTACTCTGACAAATAAAAAAAAATGGAAATAACAATAATAAAAATTACCTCAGGAAAGACTTTTTTATTAATGTTTCTTATGTTCAGAATGAAAAATATTAATTAATTTTCCAAATCTTTTCTTATACATGTTTCACTTAATCCTTATATCCAGCGTACAGAGCAATAGAGTAAGGCTAATCATTCCCATAGAGTAACCTGTGGACCAAATATGCTGGAGGTCATGATAAAAATTTAGCTTACTCAGGATGAATTGCTGTCCTTTCTGTGAGTACAAAATCCCAGGGCATAAAGCTTTTATCCTTTGCCCAGAGAAATAATCTAAATTAATGGGTGTGCAACAGGAAATTGTAACAGGAATTCTATACAGAGGAAATTTATCCTGTAGAACCAGGGTATGTTAACACCAAGGCTAATGACACAGTGGCTTAGACTCTAAGGGACAGCCTAGATCAGTGCAGAGACACGGGGACTCCAGACATATGTGGTGGTATGCAGCCAGCTTTGGGTCCCTCTTTTTCCTCTTTCTTCTCAGTTTACTAAACCAGTAAAGGCATGGACCAATCCAACAACCTGTTTCCTGAGGATGGGAATAAGGATGCCCTGGAGAAACAGTTCCTCTGTCAGTAGAAGTCACCATGCAAGAAGGAAGACAGCAGGGAGATATGTCTAACAATTAATCCCACTTATGAAAGTGCTCCTGAATGTACTGACACTTTAAGGAGCATGTGGAGATTTGTGGCCTGACAACCAGGAAGAGAGCAAAGGAGAGAATGATTAGAGGCCCCTGCCAAAGGGACAGAGAAATAACATAAGTGACCTAAGGGGCAGCCAGTTCAATTCTAATATAAAGTTCTCATTTGGGGATCAATCTCTCCTGGGCCATGGCGAGTGATTAATTGGCAAAGCCTAGGGGTTGGGAGCAGAGGAGAAGGAGGGAGAGGGTGTGCAGAGCTTCAGAGAGGGGGCACCCCTCACTGCTGGGATCTATATCAGGCCAAATGCTGGTAACTCACCCTTCAGGAAAGACTTTTCTGTCAAGAGGTGGATTTAGCCTCTAGCATTTGTGATACTGGTGACTTTATCTCCAATACCCTGACCTGTCCTGGTATGGGTGGAAAAGAGTCTCATTATCAAGACTGAATTGCAGGGAAAGAAAATCCCTTTATTTCCTGGAAAATATATTCTCAGGAGTATTGAAAGACAGACATTCTTGCCAAATATTTCTTTAAAAAATACTATATTTGTGGTGGGTGAAAGATTCTTGTTCCAATGCTGGACATTGTGCACAGTTATAGACAGCCACCTTTGTTTCTAGATGGCTGATTTGCCAGAGAAAACTAACAACCATTCCCAACAAAATCAAGAGTAAATGTACCAAGTTGCTTTCATTAGCATCCTTCTTTGATGAAGGGAGTTCAATTTCCAGATAGTACAACAGGAAAAGAAAGTTGTGTACAACAGCGTCCTTAAAGAAAACCTGAAGGTGGAGTAAATAAGGACAGGGGTAGTCAATCTGGTGTCCCAGAACTGGCCCAAAGCTAGTGCCATGCAACTTTGGACAGGCATCGTACCTCACTGAATGACAGTTTCCTTGCTGATAAAATGATGAGAGTGGACAAAATGACTTCCTGAGACCCTTCCAGTCTTCCAGGCTATGATTCCACTTAGCCAATCTTCTCAGCTTCTAATTTTCAGTGTCTCCTATCCTCCTTCAGTCTACATGCTTTATCAGCATCAAGGTCAGAGTGTACTGGGCACAAAAAGAAGGATGCAATTTCTCCCATTTGGGGCTGTGAGAAGGTCTTACCCCAAGCTTAGTGAATAAAGGGTGGACCTAAATTTTGCAATCCGGCCTGTATTTATCAAGAATGTTAAAAATTCTCACCCCTCTCTCTTTGGGAGACAGTTTCCAATCTAGAACTCTGAATTATTTTAGGCTTTGAGAGTTAGCTGAGATCCTTAGAATTAACATCATAATTAAAAACATTATTTTTTTTCCTTTGGATAAATATGATACAACAAAATACATGCTTTTTACTTTCTTCATATCCACTCCCCAGGGTCAAAGAGAGCTCATGTGCTCAAAGGGAGCCCTGTCCCTGACTTGGACATGCTCTCTGAGGATTGTCCATTGCAGTAGAGATGGGTTTGGGCTGCAACATCCCTATCTTCTTCCACCATCCTCTTTGTGACAAAATGAAGCAGCTTCCTAGAGTTAACTTTATCCAGAAGCAATGAATAAAAAATATGTATATATCCCCTTCCTCTGGTACAGGACATCAATAAGGGATCCTGAAACTAGGGGTCCTGCCACATAACTTCTTGTTCTTCCTTCCAAGAACATTGTTAATGTTTGGTTTGGGAAAACTATTTTTTGTCTGTTCATTTTTTTAAATATGAAATTTATTGTCAAATTGGTTTCCATACAACATCTAGTGCTCATTCCAACAGGTGCCCTCCTGAATACCCATCAACCCTTAGTTTGTTCTTGGTTTTTAAGAGTCTCTTATGTTTTGGCTCCCTCCCTCTCTAACCTTTTTTTTTCTTTGTTTCCTTCCCCTCCCTCGTGGTCTTCTGTTAAGTTTCTCAGGACCTACATAAGAGTGAAAACATATGGTATCTGTCTTTCTCTGTATGACTTATTTCACGTAGCATAACACTCTCCAGTGCCATTCATGTCTCTACAAAAGACCATATTTCATTCTTTCTCATTGCCAAGTAGTATTCCATTGTATATATAAACCACAGCTTCTTTATCCATTGATCAGTTGATGGACATTTAAGCTCTTTCCATAATTTGGCTATTGTTGAAAGTACTGCTGTAAACTTTGGGGTACAAGTGACCCTATGCATCAGCACTCCTGTATCCCTTGGGAAAATTCCTAGAAATACTATTGCTGTGTAATAGGGTAGATCTTTTTTTAATTTTTTGAGGAACCTCCACACTGTTTTCCAGAGTGGCTGCAGCAGTTTGCATTCCCACCAAGAGTGCAAGAGGGTTCCCATTTCTCCACATCCTCTCCAGCATCTATAGTCTCCTGATTTGTTCGTTTTAGTCACTCTGAGAGGCATGAGGTGTTATCTCAGTGTGGTTTTGATTTGTATTTCCCTGATGAGGAGTGACGTTGAGCATCTTTTCATGTGCCTGTTGGCCATCTGGATGTCTTCTTTAGAGAAATATCTATTCATGTCTTCTGCCCATTTCTTCACTGGATTATTTGTTTTTTGAGTGTGGAGTTTGGATGACCTCTTTATAGATTTTGGATACTAGCCTTTTGTTCGATATGTCATTTGCAAATATCTTTTCCCATTACATTGGTTGCCTTTTAGTTTCGTTGATGGTTAAAAGGAAACATCTTAAAATGATTTAAGACAAATATAAAAGAACATTTTGGATTTGCTCCAAATGGGAAAAAAAATGTTTCCTAGAGAAAATCCTACTAGCTAATTTTTGACCTGCTATTTTTTGATTATAAACAAAATATATATCATTCATAAGCTTAGCTGCTTCAAAGATTTTCTAGCCATGCATTGCCTCATACATCCTCATCCACATATTGTCCCCATCCTCCATCTGCTGCCATCACTCCCTCTTACTGATCCTCTAGAAACCTACCATTTAAAAACCAAACCAATGAAACAAACCACAGACTTCTTCTATTCTTATACTCTTCACCAAGTGCTTAATTCAACTACTTTCCTTTTCTGAAATCCCTTTATCTTCTGTGAGCATGGATACTGCTTCCTTTATGTATTTCTTCCATAGGAAAATGTCTATTCTCCCATACTCAGTTTCCTACACATCAAAACAGCATTGAGCCACATCTTACTCTCCTTGAAATATTAACCTTTGATCATTGTTTCTGCTGCAGTCTGGCTCCTATAACTACCATACCACTCATCAACATCATATATGTATTCATATTTGCCAAATATTTCTGCATTTTACTCAAAATATCTCAGGCACTTGAGACAATACACTGCTCTCTTTGAAAGTTTGACTCCCTCTTTCTCTTGGCCTTCATAGCATTATTCTATTCTAGATTTCTTCCTGGCCTATTGTGGATTTTCCCCAGTATATATTTTTGTTGTAGTAAAATTTACATAACATTAAATTTACCATTTTAACTATCTGAAGTGTTCAATTATGTGGCATTAAGTAAGTCTACAATGTTTTACAGTCATCCCCACTGTCTCCAGAACTACTTCATCATTCCAAACAGAAATTCCATATCTGTTAAACAATAACGTTCTATTCTTCCATTTCCCCATCCTCTTGAAATGTCTATTCTACTTTTTTTATGAATTTTATTATTCTAGGCAACTCAGACAAGTTGAAATCACACAATATTTGTGTTTTGATGTCTGGCCCATTTCACTTTGTATGTTTCCAAGTTTCACCCATATTGTAGCATGTGTCAGAATTTCACTAGTTTTTAAGGCTAAATAATATCCTATTAGATGTATATACATTTTGTTTATTCACCTGTCTATGGACAATGGATTGTTTCCACCTTTTGGCTACTGAGAAAAATGTATTTGACCCTCTCCTTTCAATTCTCCTGCTAGATCATATAGTAATTCTATATTTTTTGAGGAATTACACAGCTTTCCTACACAGCTACACCATTCTAAATTCCAACCAGCAATGTACAAGGGTTCCAATTTCTCCACATCATTGTCAACGGCTTATTATTTCCTTTCTCCCTCTCCCTCTCCTTTTCCCTGTCTTTCACTCTCCCTTTTCTTCTTCCCCTGCTTGCTTCTTCCCCTCCTAATAGTAATAGTAATAATAATAATAATAATAATAATAATAATTTATATATTATATATGAATTATTATTATTATTATAAATAGCAATAATAATTGATATAAAGTGATATCATCATGGTTTTGATTTATATTTTCCTAATGAAGAGTAATGCCAAGAATCTTCATATGTTTGTTGTCATTTTTAACGTTTTATGGAGAAAAGTCTGAGTCTTTTGTCCATTTTGTGAATTGGAGTATTTGTTTCAGTTGTTGAGTTGTAGGAATTTTTTATATGTTCTGGATATTAATCCCTTAACAGAAATATGATTTAAAACTGTTTCTATTATTCTGTGAGTTGTGTTCTCACTCCATTTATAATGTAATTAGACACACTGAGTTTTTAATTTTGATGAGGTCCAATTTATGTATTTTATCTTTTGTTGCCTGTGTTTTTAATGTCTCATCCAAGACCTTGCCAAACCCAATGTTATGAAGATATTCTCCTCTAATTTCTTCTAAGAGTTTCACGTCTTATGTTTAGGTATTTAATCCATTTCGATATAACTTATTTGTATGGCATAAGGTAAAGGTTTGACTTCATTTTTGCATGTGGTTATACAGTTTGTTTACTACAACTTATTAAGGAAACACGTTTTCTCCATTGAATGGCTTTGGCACCCTACTTAAAATTAATTGACTATATATTCAAGGGTTTAATTCTTGTTTCTACTATTCTTTTCCATTGATGTTTGTGCTTATACCAGCAGCATACTTTTTTTATTGCTGTAGCTTTGCAGTAAGTTTTAAAATCAGAAAGTGTGGGTCCTCCAACTTGTTCTAATTTTTGAAGATTTTTTGGCTATTCATGGTTCCTTGACATACCATATGAATTTTAGATTTTTTTTTTTTAAATTCTGCAAAAAAAAAAAAAGAGAGTTAATAAGGATTGCACTCAATCTGTAGATAACTTTGGCTAGTGTGATCATCTCAACAATATTATCAGCTAATCCACAAACATGGAATGTTTATTTATGTCTCTTTAATTTCTTTTAGTGATGAATTACAGTTTTTAGTAACAAAGTCTTTTACTAACTTGGTTGAATTTATCCCTTTTTTTTTCCTATTCCTACTATTTTTTTTTTAGTTTCCCAAATTTATTTATTTTTTTCAATATATGAAATTTATGGTCAAATTGGTTTCCATACAACACCCAGTTCTCATCCCAAAAGGTGCCCTCCTCAATACGCATCAGCCACACTCCCCTCCCTCCCACCCCCAATCAACCCTTAGTTTGTTCTCAGTTTTTAAGAGTCTCTTATGCATTGGCTCTCTCCCACTCTAACGTCCTTTTTTTTTCCTTCCCCTCCTCCATGGGTTTCTGTTAAATTTCTCAGGGTCCACATAAGAGTGAAAAACATATGGTATCTGTCTTTCTCTGTATGGCTTATTTCACTTAGCATCACACTCTCCAGTTCCATCCATGTTGCTACAAAGAGCCGTATTTCATTCTTTCTCATTGTCACATAGTACTCCATTGTGTATATAAACCACAATTTCTTTATCCATTCATCAGTTGATGGACATTTAGGCTCTTTCCATAATTTGGCTATTGTTGACAGTGCTGCTATAAACATTGGGGTACAAGTGCCCCTATGCATCAGTACTCCTGTATCCCTTGGGTAAATTCCTAGCAGTGCTATTGCTGGGTCATAGGGTAGGTCTATTTTTAATTTTTTGAGGAACTTCTGCACTGTTGTCCAGAGTGGCTGCAGCAGTTTGCATTCCCACCTTCAGTGCAACAGGGTTCCCGTTTTTCAACATCCTCTCCAGCATCTATAATCTCCTGATTTGTTCATTTTGGTCACTCTGACTGGCATGAGGTGATATCTGAGTGTGGTTTTGATTTGTATTTCCCTGATGAGGAGTGACGTTGAGCATCTTTTCATGTGCCTGTTGGCCATCCGGATGTCTTCTTTAGAGAAGTGTCTATTCCTTTTTTCTGCCCATTTCTTCACTGGGTTATTTGTTTTTTGGGTGGGGAGTTTGGTGAGCTCTTTATAGACTTTGGATACTAGCCCTTTGTCTGATATGTCATTTGCAAATATCTTTTCCCATTCTGTTGGTTGCCTTTTAGTTTCGTTGGTTGTTTCCTTTGCTGTGCAGAAGCTTTTTATCTTCATAAGGTCTCAGTAATTCATTTTTGCTTTTAATTCCCTTGCCTTTGGGGATGTGTCAAGTAAGAAATTGCTACGGCTGAGGTCAGAGAGGTCTTTTCCTGCTTTCTCCTCTAGGGTTTTGATGGTTTCCTGTCTCACATTCAGGTCCTTTATCCATTTTGAGTTTGTTTTTGTGTATGGTGTGAGAAAGTGGTCTAGTTTCAATCTTCTCCATGTTTCTGTCCAGTTCTCCCAGCACCATTTGTTAAAGAGACTTTCTTTTTTCCATTAAATGTTCTTTCCTACTTTGTCAAAGATTAGTTGGCCATATGTTTGTGGGTATAGTTGTGGGGTTTCTATTCTATTCCATTGGTCTATGTGTCTGTTTTTGTGCCAATACCATGCTATCTTGATGATGACAGCTTTGTAGTAGAGGCTAAGGTCTGGGATTGCGATGCCTCCTGCTTTGGTCTTCTCCTTCAAAATTACTTTGGCTATTCGGGGCCGTTTGTGGTTCGATATGAATTTTAGGATTGCTTGTTCTAGCTTCGAAAATAATGCTGGTGCAATTTTGATGGGGATTTCATTGAATGTGTAGATAGCTTTGGGTAGTATTGACATTTTGACAATATTTATTCTTCCAATCCATGAGCATGGAATGTCTTTCCATTTCTTTATATCTTCTTCAATTACCTTAATAATCTTTCTATAGTTTTCAGCATACAGATCTTTTACATCTTTGGTTAGATTTATCCCTACGTATTTTATGCTTCTTGGTGCAATTGTGAATGGGATCAGTTTCTTTATTTGTCTTTCTGTTGCTTCATTATTAGTGTATAAGAATGCAACTGATTTCTGTACATTAATTTTATATCCTGCAACTTTGCTAAAGTCATGTATTAGTTCTGGCAGACTTTTGGTGGAGTCTATCGGATTTTCCATGTATAATGTCATGTCATCTGCAAAAAGCGAAAGCTTGACTTCATCTTTGCCAATTTTGATGCCTTTGATTTCCTTTTGTTGTCTGATTGCTGATGCTAGCACTTCAAACCCTGTGTTAAACAACAGCGGTGAGAGTGGACATCCCTGTCGTGTTCCTGATCTCAGGGGGAAAGCTCTCAGTTTTTCCCCATTGAAGATGATATTAGCTGTGGGGTTTTCATAAATGGCTTTTATGATGCTTAGGTTGTTCCTTCTATCCCAACTTTCTCGAGGGTTTTTATTAAGAAAGGATGCTGAATTTTTTCAAATGCTTTTGCTTCATCGATTGACAGGATCATATGGTTTTTATCTTTTCTTTTATTAATATGACATATCACATTGATGTATTTACGAATGTTGAACCAGACCTGCAGCCCAGGAATGAATACTACCTGATCATGGTGAATAATTCCTTTTATATGCTTTTGAATTCGATTTCCTAGTATCTTATTGAGAATTTTTGCATCCATATTCATCAGGGATATTGGCCTGTAGTTCTCTTTTTTTTCTGGGTCTCTGTCTGGTTTAGGAATCAAAGCAATACTGGTTTCATAGAATGAGTCTGTATGTTTTCCTTCGTTTTCCATTTTTGGGAATAGCTTGAGAAGAATAGGTATTATCTCTGCTTTAAACGTCTGGTAGAACTCCCCTGGGAAGCCGTCTGGTCCTGGACTCTTATTTGTTGGGAGATTTTTGATGACTGATTCAATTTCTTCACTGGTTATGGGTCTTTTCAAGCTTTCTGTTTCCTCCTCATTGAGTTTTGGAAGTGTGTGGGTGTTTAGGAATTTTTCCATTTCTTCCAGGTTTTCCAGTTTGTTGGTATATAATTTTTCATAGTATTCCCTGATAATTGCTTGTATCTCTGAGGGATTTGTTGTAATAATTCCATTTTTATTCATGATTTTATCTATTTGGGTCATCTCCCTTTTCTTTTTGAGAAGCCTGGCTAGAGGTTTATCAATTTTGTTTATTTATTGAAAAAAACCAACTCTTGGTTTCATTGATCTGCTCTATAGTTTTTTTAGATTCTATATCGTTTACTTCTGCTCTGATCTTTATTATTTCTCTTATTTTCTAGGTTTAGGCTGTCTTTGCTGTTCTGCTTCTATTTCCTTTAGGTGTGCTGTTAGATTTTGTATTTGGGATTTTTCCTGTTTCTTGAGATAGGCCTGGTTTGCAATGTATTTTCCTCTCAGGACTGTCTTTGCTGCATCCCAAAGCGTTTGGATTGTTGTATTTTCATTTTTGTTTGTTTCCATATATTTTTAATTTCTTCTCTAATTGCCTGGTTGACCCACTCATTCTTTAGTAGGGTGTTCTTTAACCTCCATGCTTTTGGAGGTTTTCCAGACTTTTTCCTGTGGTTGATTTCAAGCGTCATAGCATTGTGGTCTGAAAGTATGCATGGTATGATCTCAATTCTTGTATACTTATGAAGGGCTGTTTTGTGACCAGTATGTGATCTATCTTGGGGAATGTTCCATGTGCACTCGAGAAGAAAGTATATTCTGTTGCTTTGGATGGAGAGTTCTAAATATATATGTCAAGTCCATCTGATCCATTGTATCATTCAGGGCCCTTGTTTCTTTATAGACCGTGTGTCTAGATGATCTATCCATTTCTGTAAGTGGAGTGTTAAAGTCCCCTACAATTACCACATTATTATCAATAAGGTTGCTTATGTTGTGAGTAATTGTTTTTTATATATTGGTGGCTCCTGTATTCGGCGCATAGACATTTGTAATTGTTAGTTTTTCCTGATGGATAGACCCTGTGATTATTTTATAATGTCCTTCTTCATCTCTTGTTACAGCCTTTAATTTAAAGTCTAGTTTGTCTGATATAAGTATGGCTACTCCAGCTTTCTTTTGGCTTCCAGTGGCATGATAAATAGTTCTGCATCCCCTCCCTCTCAATCTGAAGGTGTGCTCAGGTCTAAAATGAGTCTCTTGTAGACAGCAAATACATGGGTCTTGTTTTTTTTTTTTTTTTTTTTTTTTTTTATCCATTATGATACCCTATGTTTTGGTTGGTGCATTTAGTCCATTTCCATTGTGTTATTATAGAAAGATATGGGTTTAGAGTCATTGCGATTTCCCTAGGTTTCATGCTTGTAGTGATGTCTCTGGAACTTTGTCTCACAGGATCCCCCTTAGGATCTCTTGTAGGGCTGGTTTAGTGGTGATGAATTCCTTCAGTTTTTGTTTGTTTGGGAAGACCTTTATTTCTCCTTCTATTCTAAATGACAGACTTGCTGGATAAAGGATTCTCGGCTGCATATTTTTTCTGTTCATCACATTTGAAGATCTCCTGCCATTCCTTTCTGGCATGCCAAATTTCAGTAGAGAGATCGGTCATGAGTCTTATAGGTCTCCCTTTATGTTAGAGCACATTTATCTCTACCTGCTTTCAGAATTTTCTCCTTATCCTTGTATTTTGCCAGTTTCACTATGATATGTCATGTAGAAGATCAATTCAAGTTGCGTCTGAAGGGAGTTCTCTGTGTCTCTTGGATTTCAATGCCTTTTTCCTTCCCCAGATCAAGGAAGTTCTCAGCTATTATTGTTTCAAGTACCCCTTCAGCACCTTTCCCTCTCTCTTCCTCCTCTGGGATACCAATTATGCATAGATTATTTCTCTTTAGTGCATCACTTGGTTCTCTAATTTTCCCCTCATACTCCTGGATTTTTTTATCTCTCTTTTTCTCAGCTTCTCCTTTTTCCATAATTTTTTCTTCTAGTCACCTCTTATCTCCTCTGCCTCTTCAATCTGAGCCATGGTTGTCTCCATTTCATTTTTTCAGCTCATTGATAGCATTTTTTAGCTCCTCCTGGCTGTTTCTTAGCCCCTTGATCTCTGTAGGAAGAGATTCTCTGCTGTCCTTTATACTGTTTTCAAGCCCAGCGATTAATTTTATGACTATTGTTCTAAATTCACTTTCTGTGATATTGTTAAATCATTTTTGATCAATTCGTTCGCTGTTGTTATTTCCTGGATGTTTTTCTGAGGGGAATTCTTCTGTTTTGTCATTTTGGATAGTCCCTGGAGTGGTGCGGGACTGTGGGGCACCTCCCCTGTGCTGTCTTGAATAACTTGCATTGGTGGGCGGAGCCGCAGTCAGACCTGATGTCTGCCCCCAGCCCACCACTGGGGCCTCAGTCAAACTGGTGTGTACCTTCTCTTCCCCTCTCTTAGGGGCGTGATTCACTGGGGTGGCATGGCCGTCTGGACTACTTGCACACTGCCAGGCTTGTGGTGCTAGGGATCTGGCATATTAGCTGGGGTGGATCGGCAAGTTGCACAGGGGCGGGAGGGGCAGGCTCAGCTCACTTTTCCTTTGGAGATCTGCTTCGGGAGGGGCCCTGCAGCACTGGGAGGAAGTCAAACCCGCCAGAAGGATGAATCTGCAGAAGCACAGTGTTGGGTGTTTGCACGGTGCAAGCAAGTTCCCTGGCAGGAACTGGTTCCCTTTGGGATTTTGGCTGGGGGATGGGCGAGGGAGATGGCGCTGGCAAGCACCTTTGTTCCCCACCAAGCTGAGCTCAGTCATCCGGGGCTCAACAAGGCTCCCTCCCTTTGTTCTCCAGCCCTCCTGTTCTCAGAGCAGAGCTGTTAGCTTATAACCTTCCAGATGTCAAGTCCTGCTTGCTGTCAGAACACACTCCGTCCAGCCCCTCCACTTTTGCAAGCCAGACTCGGGTGCTCTGCTTTGCTGGTGGGCCACCCCTCCACCCTGGCTCCCTCCCGCCAGTCCACGGAGTGCGCAATGCCTCACCACCCTTCCTACCCTCTTCCGTGGGCCTCTCATCTGCGCTTGGCTCCGGAGACTCCATTCTGCTAGTCTTCTGGAGGTTTTCTGGGTTATTTAGGCAGGTGTAGGTGGAATCTAAGTGATCAGCAGGACGCGCGGTGAGCCCAGTGTCCTCCTATGCCGCCATCTTCCCAGGATCCTCCCTATTCCTACGATTATAGATGAATTTGTTTTCTTAATCTCCTTTCCAGGTTATTTATTGCTAGTG
Source organism: Acinonyx jubatus (assembly GCF_027475565.1). Lineage (NCBI taxonomy): Eukaryota > Metazoa > Chordata > Mammalia > Carnivora > Felidae > Acinonyx > Acinonyx jubatus. The sequence goes on from NC_069390.1 coordinate 82,039,030, forward strand.
CATAGAAATACAAATTATTTTGTATGTTGATTTGTATTCTGAAAATTTGTTGAACTGTTATTAGTTTTAGGAGGTGTGTGTGTGTGTGTGTGTGTGTGTGTGTGTAATCACTAGGGTTTTCGACATATATATTTGTGTTGTCTGCTAACAATGGTAATTTTATTTTTTTCTTTCCAATTTGGATGCCCCAACTTGGTTAATTTAAATGTGATGTTACCTCTGTGCTGGAAGGACCCTCCATCTAGATCTTCTTAGTGAGATGCGAATGACGTGGATAGATATGAAAGTCTTCTACAGAGCTGTAATGTTGAACTTGATCCCACATGGGAGCTCATGAGAACTATCCGGAGGTGGACAGTAATGGTCTGCTTTATCCTGTGCCTTCATCAAGCACACAACTCCAAACCTTTCACCCTTGCCTGCTTCATCTTTCCTCATTTCCTCACGTCTCAACTTTCTTCTCCATTATCTATGTATTAGTTTCTTACTGATGCTGCAAAAAATTGCCAAAAATTTAGTGGTTTGAAGCAACTAAAAAGTATTATCTTTAGTTCAGGAGATCAGAAGTATAAAATGCATCAGCAGAGCTGTGTTCCTTCTGAAAGCTCTAAAAGGAGAATCCATTTCCTTGATTTTTCCAGTTTCTGGAGGTTTTTCACACTGGCTTTTTTTTTACCTAGATTATGCATTTAATGTTATTCCAGGTCTTTTTATAACTTGATAGTTCATTTCTCCTTATTACTGAACAATTTTCTATTGTCTGTATTACCATAGTTGGTTTATCCATTCAGCTACTGAAAAACATCTCAGTTGCTTCCAAGTTCTGGCAATTATTGAATAAAGCTGCTGTAAATACCAGTGTGATTGCTAGATCATATAGTAAGAATATGTTGAGTTTTGAATGAAACTGCCAAAATGCCTCCTAAAGTGGCTGTACCATTTTTAAATGTTTATTCATGTATTCATTTTAAGAGAGAGAAAGAGTACTCGTATATGTGCAGGTCCATGAGTAAGGGCAGAGAAAGAGAATCCCAGGTAGTATCCACACTCCCTGACACAGGAATCCATCTCATAGACCATGAGATTATGAACTGAGCTGGAATTGACAGTTGGATATTTAACAGACTGAGCCAAGACACCCCTGTAACATTTTGTATTCCCACCAGTAATGAGTGAATCCTCATGTTGTTTCACATCCTCACTACCATTTGGTGCTGTCAGTGTTTTAGATTTTAGCCAGTGTTGTTTAAGTTTGAAATTCTCTAATGACATATGATGCTGTGTGTTTTTTCATATGCTTATTTGACATCCATGTATCTTCTTTGTTGAGTTCTGATCAGAATATATACTTATTTTTAATTGGGTTGCTTGTTTTCTTATTGTTTAATTTTAAAAGTTCTTTGTGGGGCACCAGGGTGGCTCACTTGGTCAAGCATCTGACTTCAGCTCAGGTCATGATCTCATGATTCGTGAGGTCTGTGCTGACAGCTCAGTGCTTGGAGCCTGCTTCAGATTCTGTGTCTCCCTCTCTCTCTGCCCATTCCCTACTCATTCTCTGTATCTCTGTCTCTCAAAAACAAATAAACATTGATAAAATTTTTTTAAGACAAAAAATATAAGTTCTTTGTGTATTTTATATACCAGTTTTTGTTTTGTTTTGATTTGTTTTGTTCATACTATGTGTTTTGCAAAGCTGTTTCTCACAGACTGTGGCTAGTTTTATATGTTTCTGACAACTAATATGTCTTGTTTGGGACAAGACAATGTCTTGTCTGTTCATTTTTCCCATTTTCTACTGAGTTTATTGTATTACTGACTTGTAGGAGTTCTTCAAATATCCTGTCTACTACTTGTTTATTAGATATATATTTTGTGAATATTTTCTCATTTTCTGCCATATGTCTATACATTTTCTTAACAGTTTAGCTTAATGGGTAAAAAAATATACTTAATAAGGTCAACTATATTATTTTATAGTATATTGCCTCCTTTAACCTCTCTTAAAAAATCTTTAACTACCACCATGTCTCAAAAATAATTTTCTGTGTTTCTCTAAAGGCTTTATGATTTAGCATTAATGTTTAGGTCAATGGTATATTTAGACTTAATTTTGTGTATAGTGTATAGTACAGTAAGAGAAAAGAAGTATATAAACATAAAATACCCAGAATGACTGAGATTGTAGGCAAGGTGTATGTAGAGTCCAGTGAGGCCAAAACAGGCATGATTGAGGGATTATTTCATGAAGGTGACTCCAGAGCCGAGTCTTCAAGGATGAAAAAGATGTGGTGGGCAGATCAAGGGAAAAGGACATTTTTGGAGGAGAAAAAAAAAAAACAGAGTGTAAAGGGAAAATATTGTGTGATCAAGGAACTTCAATAGTTTAGTGAACCACAAACTATGTTTGGTAGGGGCAGGGGAGGGAAGGCAGGGTTTGAGGCAGTATTTGAGGTGTATCTGAAGTGGTGAATCTTAGGGCTTGTCATCTCTCTCTTAATAAGATACCACATTCTTAGCATATGATTTTTTTTTTTTACCTCTAGCCCCACCCTTCCATGATGGATTTGCCCATTTCAGCTCACATTGAGCCAGAATGGGCCCAAACTAGGTCAGTTTCCCCTTTACTTGTGATTTCACTGTGCTGTCCTCCTTCCTCTACTGAGACTCCCAGCAAAGGAGAATAATTCCCACAGAGGTTCTAGGCTCTGGGAAGAGAAATCTCTGTCTGGCTTCTGAGACTAGGAAAACAGAAATCTCACCCTCTCGTTTCAGAATCATCGTGAGCTGGCAGTAAAATAAATTAAACACATATAGAGTAGTTAATGCAATATCTTCATATATCAAATCGATTCCTAAACAAAATTGTGTGGTCTTTTATTTATGGTGGAACACAGTGGAGGTGAAGAAAATTGTGGGTAACAAAAAGACAAAGTACTCCAATGTCCTTAATTTTCTGGGCTTTAAAAAAACATGCAGAATGATGTTTGTTGCATGCTGCCAACAGATTTAGCATTCATTCTGAATGATTGGTATGAAATTAAAGGCTTTGCTGTAAATTCTTCATAATTTATTTATTTCAATAGTTTTTTTTTCTTGTATTAAATGCATATATCAAATGCAATGCTATTAGCAGAGAACCAGCTCTGTAATACACGGAGAAGATTTCTTTCAGAGATTTCTAATGACATTTCAAGACACAGCGTAGCAAGGGATAAAGAGACAGAAAGTGGGAGAGAGAGGAAAAGCAGGAAAAAAGAGGATATAGGATAACAGGAGAGGCTGACACTGGCTGCTCTAAAGGAAAAGAAGGTGGAGTCATTTTCAGAAAGATAGTGAACTTTCCCCAACTGGGGCAGGATTGTTTGTCTGTTAGTTGTGCAGAGTACTTACTACTGTGTAAGGCACAGTGTTTAAGTGAAATAAATATTTGGTGAGTTCCAACAGTTGGGGCAGAAGGAGAGGAAAGGAGAGCAGAGCTGGAGCCCAAGCCAGGGAGGAGAGTAGGGCCGCAGTTGAGGGTGAAGTGGAATGAGGAACAGAGAAGCACAAATAAAGTGGGAAAGAAAACAAGAGACAGAAGAGGGTAGAAAAGAAGGATGAAATAAGGAAGGATAAAGCTAACAGAGACAAATAGGGGGGAAGGGGAGGGAGAAAACAAGACAGGGGTTTGATCACATTCCCACAGATTAGGGCATCCTCACGGGTCACCTCATGAGGACGTGCTAACCTCAAGCCCCTGAAGCCTGGGATTCCCACCCGTTCCCTTAGCTTAAAGGTACTGTGATTGTACAAGCCAGCCTGTGCCTCGTGCAGTTCTGCATGAACTTGGAGATTAGACATGATGAACTTGCTCCAGTAGGACCACAGACCAGATGGTGATGGGGACCCTATGCTGGTGCCTGAGGGCCAGGTACAGTCACCTCTGCTCTGGGAGGGAAAGACAGCGAAATTGTAGGGATGGAACCCACCTCCAACTCCACTCCACACAATGGGCATGTGAAAATCAAGGACACAGTTGGAGGAAGCAAGGAAGCAAGAAGAGTGTCCACACAGCAGGCACCCCCTTTCTCTTACAATCTAGTGTGTAGATGAAAAGGGATAAGAAATTGTTAGACACCTGTCACATACCAGACTCTGTGCTAGGTGCTTCGTAAAATTGTGTAACCTGCAGAACTATGTGAAACAAGTAATGTTATCCTTATTTTTATACATAAGTAAACTAAGGTTCAGAGAGTCTTCGTACCTTCCCCAAACCATAAGTGATAAAGTGAGGATTAAGACAAGTATGTAATGAACATAACATAAGGTAAAGCTCTACTCATACTTCTTTGTGACCAAAAGCACAGTACAGTGCCTGTGAAATTATAAGATTCTCAATAAATATTTATTGAATGAATAAGTAAATTAATATAAGTACCTAAGCAACTCTAAGGTGAAGGGATATTACGTTTGATTATAGAGAACTAAGGAGATGCCATGGAACTGGTGACATATACAGTGTTCTTTTAAGGATACACAGATTGTGATGAGCAGGGATGCTCTGGGGCCAGAAAGGGGAAAAAATCTAGGTACAAGATGGACCCAAATTTATCTGTATGATAAGTCCCTGCTGCCAATCCTCTAGTTTGGTTAGGTCACACTTATTTGTTTTCCCAAACTACATGGCAGATGACATTTATCAGCCCTGTTCTGCACACTGTATTTTAGACAGATGTGAACAGGATGAATACAGAGAGTGCACACTTATTTAATTATGGATGACATAGCCTGTTATGGGTCACTAATAGATTGGATAACAAAGTAAGGATTCAAAAATAATTTTTAAAATATGGGCTAAAGCCAATAGCTGACATTTACAGAGATAAATGTGGAGTCATTTATTCAATAAACATTATGGAGGGCACCTGGGTTTTAAGACCCTTGCTTATTCTTGGGGATGTAGAGAAGCTAATATTTGAGCAGAGTTGTCAAGAAACAAAGAGTTTTTTTTGAAGAAGAAGATGGGATAAAGCACTCTAGGAAGAAAGGATGATATCAGTAAGTCATGGAGGCGCAGAAGATACATAATGTTTTGGGGAGGGTGAATGGTTTATTTCATGTATAAATGTGTACTGAACCCCACCTACATGCCAGGCAAGAAATAGATGCTGGGAACACAACAGAGAGATAACTCACAGATTTTGGATGGACTTGTGCTAATTGCTATAAAGTAACAGAGTAACAGAGTGATTAGGAGAGATTAAAAGTATGGGGGTGCTTCCTTTTTTAATGTAATTTATTGTCAAGTTGGTTAACATACATTATATATAGTGTGCTCTTGGTTTTGGGGGTAGATTCCCATGATTCATCGCTTACATACAACACCCAGTGCTCACCCCAACAAGTGCCCTCCTTAATACCCATCACCCATTTTCACCTCTCCCCAGCCCCACCACCATCAACCTTCAGTTTGTTCTCTATATTTAACAGTCCCTTATGGTTTTCATCCCTCTCTATTTGAAACTATTTTTCCCCTTCCCTTCCCTCATGGTCTTCTGTTAGGTTTCTCAAGGTTCACATATGAGTGAAAATATATGGTATCTATCTTTCTCTACCTGACTTATTTCACTTAGCATAATATCCTCCAGTTCCATTCATGTTGCTGCAGATGGCAGGATTTCATTCTTTCTCATTGCCAGGTAGGATTCCATTGTATATTTGAACCACATCTTTATCCATTCATCAGTTGATGGATATATAGTCTCTTTCCATAATTTGGCTATTTTTGAAAGCTTTGCTATTGTTGAGTTATAGGATAGTTCTATTTTTAGTTTTTTGAAGAACTTCCACACTGTTTTCTAGAGTGCACCAGTTTGCATTCCCACCAACTGTGCTTTCTCCACATCTTCGCCAGCATCTGTTTTTACTGAGTTGTTAATTTTAGCCACTCTGACCAGTATGAGGTGGTATTTCAATGTGGTTTTGGTTTGTATTTCCCTGATGATTAATGATGTTGAGCATCTTTTCATGTGTCTGTTGGACATCTGGATGTCTTCTTAGGAAAGTGTCTATTCATGTCTTCTGTTTTCTTTGGAAAAAATGTCTATTCATGTCTTTGTTGATCAACAAAACTTACAGTGCAGAAGTTTTTTTTTATTTAAAAAAATTTTTTTTAACGTTTATTTATTTTTGAGACAGAGAGAGACAGAGCATGAACGGGGGAGGGTCAGAGGCAGGGGGACACAGAATCTGAAACAGGCTCCAGGCTCTGAGCTGTCAGCACAGAGCCCGACATGGGGCTCAAACTCACGGACCGCGAGATCATGACCTGAGCCGAAGTCAGCCGCTTAACCGACTGAGCCACCCAGTCGCCCCTAGTTTTTGTTTTGTTTATTTTTAATCTTGATGAGGTCCCAATAGTTCATTTTTGCTTTTAATTCCCTTGCCTTTGGAGATGTGTTGAGCAAGAAATTTCTGCAGCTGAAGTCAAAGAGGGTTTTGCCTGTTTTCTCCTCTAGGGTTTTGATGGTTTCCTTCCTCACATTTAGGCCTTTCACCCATTTTGAGTTTATTTTGTGTATGGTGTAAGAAAATGGCCTAGTTTCATTCTTCTGCATGTTGCTGCCCAGTTCTCCCAGCACCATTTGTTAAAGAGACTGTCTTTTTTCCATTGAATACTGTTTCCTGACTTGTCAAAGATTAGTTGGCCATACATTTGTGGGTCCAATTATGTGGTCTATATTCTCTTCCATTGGTCTTTGTGTCTGTTTTTGTGCCAATACCATACTGCCTTGATGATTACAGCTTTGTAGTGAAGGCTAAATTCTGGGATTGTGATGTCTCCTACTTTGGTTTTCTTTTTCAACATTACTTTGGCTATTTGGGGTCTTTCGTGGTTCCATACAAATGTTAGGATTTTTTTGTTCTAGCTTTGAGAAGAATGCTGGTGTAGTTTTGATTGGGATTGCAAAATGTGTAGATTTCTTTGGGTAGTATTGACATTTTAATAATTTTTATTCTTCCAAACCATGTGCGTGCAATGTTTTTCCATTTCTTTGTGACTTCTTCAATTTCCTTCATAAGATTTCTATAGTTTTCAGCATACAGATCTTTTACATCTTTGGTTAGGTTTATTCCTAGGTTTTGTAGTTCTTGGTGCACTTATAAATGGGATTTATTTCTTGATTTCTCTTTCTGTTGCTTCATTATTGGTGTATAAAAATGCAACTGATTTGTGTACATTGATTTTGTATCCTGCGGCTTTGCTGAATTCATGTATCAGTTCTAGTAGCTTTTTGGTGGAGTCTTTCAGGTTTTCCATGTAGAGTATCATGTCATCTGCAAAAAGTGAAAATTTGACTTCTTCTTTGACAATTTGGATGTTTTTATTTCATTTTGTTTCCTGATTGCTGAAGCTAGGACTTCCAACACTGTGTTAAACAGTGGTGGTGAGAGTGGACATTCATGTCATGTTCCTGATCTCAGTGGGAGGCTCTCAGTTTTCCCCCATTGAGAATCATATTAGCTGTGATCTTTTTGTATATGGCTTTTATGACATTTAGGTATGTTCCTTGTGTCCCAACTTTATTGAGGGTTTTTATTATGAAGGATGCTCTATTTTGTCAAATGCTTTTTCTGCATCTATTGACAGGATCATATGGTTCTTATCCTTTCTTCTATTAATGTGATGCATCACATTGATTGATTTGTGATATTGAACAACCCTGCCAATATGAATCCTACTTGATCATGGTGAATAATTCCTTTAATATACTGTTGAATTGATTTGCTAGTATCTTGTGAGAATGTTTGCATCCATGTTCATCAGGGATATTAGCCTTTAATTCTCCTTTTTGAGGGTGTCTGTCTGATTTGGGAATAAAGGTAATGCTGGCTTCAAAGAATGAGCCTGGAAGCTTTCCTTCTCTTTCTTTCTTTACTTTTTTCTTTTTCTTTTTTATTTATTTATTTATTTATTATTATTATTATTATTATTATTTTGGAACAGCTTGAGAAGGGTAGGCATTAACTCTTCTTTAAATGTCTGGTAGAATTCACCTAGGAAGCCATCCGGCCCAGGAATCTTATTTGTTGAGCGATTTTTGATAATTGATTCAATTTCTTCACAACTTACGGGTCTGTTCAAGTTTTCTGTTTCTTCCCGTTTGAGTTTCAGTGGTGTGTGGGTGTTTAGGAATTTGTTCATTTCTTCCAGGCTGTCCATTTTGTTGGCGTATAATTTTTCATAGTATTCCCTGATAATTGCTTTTATTTCTGAGGGATTTGTTCTAATAAATCCCTTTTTGTCTGTGATTTTATCTATTTGGTTCCTCTCTCTTTTCTTTTTGAGAAACCTGGCTAGAGGTTTATCTTTTTTAATATATTTTTAAAAAACCAACTCTTAGTTCCATTGATCTGCCTACTGTTTTTTTAGATTCTATATTGTTTATTTCTGCTCTGATGTTTATTATTTCTTTTCTTCTGCTGGGTTTGGTGTGTCTTGCTGTTCTTCTATTTCCTTTAAGTGTGCTGTTAGACTCTGTATTTGAGATTTTTCTTGTTTCTTGAGATATGCCTGGATTGCAATGTATTTCCCTATCAGGACTGCCTTCACTGCATCCCAAAGCGTTTGGATTGTTGTATTTTCATTTTTAATTGTTTCCATATATCTTTTAAGTTTTTCTCTAATTGCCTGGTTGACCCATTCATTCTTTTGTAGGATGTTCTTTAATCTCCATGCTTTTGGAGGTTTTCCAGACTTTTTCCTGTGGTTGATTTCAAGCTTCATAGCATTGTGATATGAAAGTGTGCATGGTATGATCTCAATTCTTTTATATTATTGAAGTCTGCTTTGTGACCCAGTATGTGATGTATCTTGGAGAATGTTCCATGTGTACTCAAGAAGAAAGTCTATTCTATTGCTTTGGGATGCAAAGTTCTAAATATATCTGTCAAGTCCATCTGGTCAATGTATCACTCAGGGTCATTGTTTCTTTATGGATTCTGTGTCTACATGATGTGTCCATTGTTTTCAGTGGAGTATTAAAGTCCCCTGCAATTACCACATTCTTATCAATAAGGTTGCTTATGTTTGTGAGTAATTGTTTTTTATATTTTGGGGCTCCTGTATTCAGCACATACACATTTATAATTGTTAGCTCTTCCTGATGGATAGACCCTGTGATTATTATATAATGCCCTGCTTCATCTGTTACAGCCTGTAATTTAAAGTCTAGTTTGTTTGATATAAGTATGGCTACTCCAGCTTTCTTTTGACCTCAAGTGGCATGATAAATAGTTCTCCATTCCCTCACTCTCAGGTCTAAAATGGGTCTCTTGCAGACAGCATATAGACGGATCTTTGTTTGTTTGTTTGTTTTTAATTAATTCTGATACCCTATGTCTTTTGATTGGAGAATTTAGTTGATTTACATTCAGTGTTATTATTGAAAGATACGGGTTTAGAGTCATTGTGATATCTGTAGGTATCATGCGTGTAGTGATGTCTCTCGTACTTTGTGATCCTTGCCACATTTTGTTCACAGAGTCCCCCTTAGGATCTTTTGTAGACCTGGTTTAGTGGTGATGAATTCCTTTAGTTTTTATTTTTTTGGGGAAAACTTTTATCTATCTTTCTATTCTGAATTACAGGCTTGCTGGATAGAGGATTCTTGGCTGCATACTTTTCCTGTTCATCACATTGAAGATTTCCTGCCTTTCCTTTCTGCCAAGTTTCAGCAGATAGGTCTGCTACCACCCTTATGTATCTACATTTGTATGTTAAGGCCTGTTTATCCCTAGCTGCTTTCAGAATTCTCTCTTTATCCTTGTATTTTGCCAGTTTCACTATGATATGTCATGCAGAAGACTGATTCAAGTTATGTCTGAAGGGAGTTCTGTATGCCCCTTGGATTTCAATGTCTGTTTCCTTCCCCAGATTGGGGAAGTTCTCAGCTATGATTTATTCAAGTATACCTTCAGCTCTTTTCTCTCTCTCTTCTTTTTCTGGAATTCATATGATACAGATATTGTTCCATTTGATTGCATCACCTAGTTCTCGAATTCTCCCCTTTTGACCCTGGATGTTTTTTAACTCTCTTTTTCTTAGTTTCCTCTTTTTCCATAATTTTATATTCTAATTCACTTATTCTCCCCTCTGCCTCTTCAATCCATGGTGTGGCCACCTCCATCTTATTTTTCCCTCATTTATAGCATTTTTAAATTCATTATGACTATTTTTTAGTTCCTTGATCTGTGCAGTAATAGATTCTCTGCTCTCATACCTTTTTCAAGCCCAGCGATTAATCTTATGACTATTATTCTAAATTCTTGTTAAGTTATATTGCTTATATCTGTTTTGATAAATTCTTTAGTTTTCACTTCTTCCTGGAATTTCTTTTGAGGGGAATTCTTCCGTTTCATAATTTTGACTAGTTTTCTGTCCCTTATGAGTTCTAAAAGCTTGTTGTGCATTCTGCACCTGCAAGCATTGCTATATTAAAGGGGGGCAGTCATACACTGTCCAGGGCCTGGCCCTTCAGGAGGTGTTTTATGGGAGTGTTACTTGGTCTCTGTTTTTGATACTTTGGTTATTGTATTTATGTACTGGTAGTGATGATTTGGAACCTCCATGAGGTGTGCTTTGATTTTTTTCCTTGAAGTCGCCCTGGAAAGGAAAACAAACAGACAAAAAAACAGGAAATAAAGACATGCAAACACACAGACATGTAAAACAAACAAACAGACAAACACACACACACAAACACACACACAAAATCCAGAAGCAAAAAACCAGAAAAACCAGCTGCAAGTAAAGAACAGGGTGGAGGTGATGCTGATGGAAGAGCATATACAAAGAAAGGAAACAGGGGCGGGGACAAAGAGAAAATAAGCATTGACTGGGCAGAGAGACTAAATGGCTTAATCCAGAGGGAGAGAAAGGAAATTAAAAAAAGAGGAGGGGGGAAAAAATGAAGATGAAGTTGCCCAGACAGATACCCAATAAGTTATCTCTGATTATTCCAGAGAGAGAGAAAGGAAAGTATACAAGGAGGTGCAGAACATGTATCAAGAGACTGGATTAAATATGTCTGTTTGAACAGACCAACCAGCCTAGAGTAACCAGCCTAGAGGAGGGAAGAGATAGGAAGGGAGAATATATCTAAATAACAAGAATTGTCCTGGAATTAATCCAGGCTATGCAGTGTCACTGGTATGGATGATGGAGCAATCTGATTCCACAGCATCTACCCAGCTTCAGTAAATATGCAGTTACCTGGTGCGGAAGGGCCTGGTTTGGTGTAGGCTGGTCCCACCTCTACTGTGGGCTATATATCTGACTAATCCCTGAGGCCCCGCCTTGGTGGAAGGGGCAGAAATGGTGATCCCCCAGTCTCTTCTTTAGGGACGTGGTAAACTCAGTTTGAGTCGCCTTCACTGTGCCATGGGTGCAGATGGGGCAGTTCTTCTTGCTCCATTGACTCCCCTGACCTGGGATTTACCTAGGATTCAAAGTCCTGCTCTGTGCATTCTGGCACTGGGGAAGAACCTCTCAGTGTGGCCCAATATATGGTCCTGCCTGGCTTTGTCTGTTCCACAGCACTTCAGGGAGGACCGCCTTTTCCTACTGTGGACTGTGCCACTGACCTTGCAGCAAAGCCCAGTGGCAGATGCAGGCAGGCTTTGTTCTGTCCCACTGTACTCCAAGAGGGAGTTGCTTTCTCCTACTGTGGCCTACACCCTCACCCCTGCCACTGAGCCTGGGGATGACAGACACAGGCAGGCTTTTTCCTATACTGCAACACTCCAGGGAGTGGACCACTTTCTTCTACTGCAGACTGAGCCCCTGACTTACCACCAAATCTGGGGTAGGCTCCCCTCTTCCCCAGGTGTGCAAACAGGGCAGCTGGCCCCAGTCCAAAGAAAGCCCTGCAGTTAGAGATGGGATCCCTTCCAGTCCCAGTCTGAGGTTTATCTCTTGTCCAGATACAGTCTTACACTTCCCCAGCAGCTCTTTCCCTTCCCTTTGGCTCTCTGCAAAAGGGGATTCCTCCCCTCCATGCCTATGTGGCCTGTTTTATCTCCCCCAGTTTGCAATCACCCACCTATAGCCCATCAAGGATGTCCTGGTGTCTCCCTTTTAGTCTCAGCCTCTTCTCCTCCAAGACTCTTGGGGTTCAGTCATTTGGCTTCAGCACTTCTTTGTTTGAGAGATGTGGGAAGTATGGATTCCCCTACTTCTCCACCATGTTGGCCCTTTCTCCCAGATTTTTTTCTTCTATGCTTTTTTTAAGCCCAGCAATTAATCTTATGACTGTTATTCTAAAGTCTTGGTCAAACATATTGTTTTTATCTGTTTTGAGCAATTCTTTAACTATCATATCTTCCTGGAATTTCTTTTGAGGGGAATTCTTCCGTTTTGCCATTTTGACTAGTTTTCAGTCCCTTATGTGTTTTAATAGCTTGTATACTTCCTGCACTTGTGAGCACTACTATATTAATAAAGGGGTCATACACTGTCCAGGGCCTGGCCCTTCAGCAGGTGTTTTTGGAGTGTGTTACATTTCTCTGTTGTTGTGACTCTGGTTGCTTTATCTCCCTACTTGTAGAAGTGTTTTGTACCCTCTACTTGATGTGCTTTGATTTGTTCATTGAAGTAACCCTGGTTAAAAAAAAAATTAAAAGGTGGTGGTGGAAGGAGCTTTATCCCATACAAAGAGAGAAATGCAAAAGTAAAAAGCAAAAAGCAAAAAAAAAAAAAAAAAAAGCAGATTGGCCAGGCAGAGAAACTATATGGCTTAACCCAGAGAGAGAGGGGAAAATAAAGAAGGAGATACAGAAGAGTTGTAAAGATAATAAATTAAGTATCTTTGTTTAAACAAACTAACAACCATAATAACCAGATTAGAGAAGGGAAGAAATAAGAAGAAAAAGAAGAAGAAAAACACACACGTGTGTGTGTGTGTGTGTGTGTGTATATATATATATATATATATATATATATATATATATATAATAATTGACCAAGAATTAAATCAGAAAATGTAAAACTTCTGGGTGCCTTGGAACTTGTGGCTACACTGGCCTGGAGGAGGAGCTGTCTGGTTGGTCAGCATCAATCTTGCTCTGTTAGATCACAGGTATCAGGCAGAGGGGCGTGGATTGGTGTAGGTGGGTCCCACCTCCACTGTGGCCCCTTGTCTGTTCTCTGAAGCCCCACCTTATTGGTGATGGGGAGAAAAATGGCAACTTTCCAGTCTTTCCTCCCTGACCGGATGTTGCAAACCACTCAGTTCAGGATGTCTTCACAAGGCTGTGTGGGCATGAGCAGGCCAGTTTTTCGCACTCCACAGTCTCCGGTGTCTCCCAGGCACTGGGCTGCGATTCAAAACCCTGATGTGTTAAAGGATACCACTCCGTGTACCTGGTTCTGGGGAAGAGCTACTCTGCCCAGCCAATAAAGGGCCTCCAGCTGGCAGGGCGCAAGCAGGGTTCTTTGTCTTTGGAATGGCTCTTTTTCTTCTTCCCACAGCACTGAAGGGAGAGGATTGCTTTCTCTGACAACAGACCGCAACTCTGAGCTGGTTACTGAACCCAGGGCTGGCTCCCCTCCTCCCCAGGTATATGAACAGGGCAACCTGCCCTGGTCTGGAGAAAGCTCTGCAGTTAGAAATTGGATCTTTCTCCGTTTTTTTCTGATCGTCAATCTGTTTCTTTTCTTGTCTAAATACAATCATGCATTTCCACAGCCTCTCCTTCTCTTCCTTTTGTCTCTCTGCAGAAGGGGATCCCTGTCCTCCGTGTCTATGCCACGCATTTTACCTCTTCCAGCTCACCATAAGGCACCTATGGCCTGACCAGTTGTCCCTGTGGGCCCCTAGGAGTCTCTGTCACTCTGCAGCCCTGACTGTTGGAATTCCAAGTCCTCTGGCCTCAACACTGCTCTGTTTGAGGGACTAGGGAACTTCAGGTCCCCCTACCTCTCCACCATGTTGACTGCCCGAAGGTCTGGGGATGCTTCCTTTTGACAAAGATAGAGGGGGCAAGGAGGGTGACCAGAATTCCAGGGTATCCACGATGTTTCTGTGTCAGCACTGAATCCAGCATCCAGGGCCCTGAGTCTAGGCATACAGGGTGGTTATTTATGCTAGCAGAGAAGATTTCTCAGAGGAGGTAGCAGCTAAACTGAGACATCATAGATGCCAGTGGGTCAGTTTTTCAAAGACCTAGGGACAGTTTTACAGACGAGTAGTCAGTGTGTCTATAGGCCTTCCAGAGCATTTTCCATATGCATCATTATAAAGTTTTGCTCTCTCTTAAGCCCCTAGCTTTAACCTATAGGCATCAGGACATCTGTCAGCAGGTGGCTTCACTGACCTTGACGGGCTTTTGTAGGACCTGAGATGTGTGTAGTAGACATTGCCTTCAGGAGGCTTGCAGCCTCTCAAAGGCAGTGTGTCCAAAAGATCATTCTCTTATCCAGGTATTTCTCTCAGGTTCCTAATAGCAATGATACAACACTGTCTAATCTTATGCTCTGGCACTGCTATCTTTCCCTGCACTAGTGGTGGGGTTCTGTGGGTGGCTCTCCCTATAGGCCCTCACTCTTGCTCCTCCACCTTGATGGCAGACTGCTTCTCTGTATTTCTATTTCCCCATGTCCCCCTCCCACACATTCTCTACAATGCACACAGACAGGTCCTGAAAGCCCAGCCTAGAGCCTGACAAAGTCTGGTAACTTTTGGTTGTTACCATTGTCACCGTTAAAAGGAAAACTAGGCCATGACATGCCCTGGCTTCAGCTCTTTCTAAGGTTCTCTTCTTCCTTCATGGTGAAGCCCACAATTCTGTTCCCTGACTGTATTTCCAGTTCCTTTTACCACTCTGTCCCATACCTTCCCTTTCTGCCCGAATTTCTTGTGGTGTCACCTTATCTTTGATATCCTACACCTTCATTATCTTGATCTTTCTATAGGAAACTCCCCCTCCTGGCTAACTCCTCATCTACCAGGGCTCAGCCAAGTTGTCTCCTCTTTAGTGAGGGCATCCCTGACCATCCCAGTCTGTGCTGCTCCACTAAGACAGCCCTGGAGTTTCCAGAGGTGATGTGCCCTGTCTTACCAGCGGAGGGCACTCTCCAGGTCTTATTGACATTTGCAACTCCAGCACTGGGCACAGCTCAAAGCATGTGGTAGATGCTTAGGAAATGTGTGCCGAATTAGTGAGGACTTTCTTCAGTGGCAGAGAGGCTCTTTTCCTTCCCATTGTCTTCCTTTAGCAAGTTTTTCTCCCACATTCATAGCTCAAGTTCTTTTTCACAAAGCTTTCCTAACTCTGCTTCCAAACCCAGGAGAAATTCCTAACCACTCCTTTCCTCGGCCTCCCAGCTCCTAATTCTTTCTGCTGCTGCAGCACTTACCTCTTTGCTTATTTGAAAATTGCTTGCATTTTTGTCTTTAGGCTGCTCTGTGAACTCCTCAAGGGGAGGGAGGATCTTGTTCATTTTGGCCTGCTCAGCACTTTGCATAATGCCTGGCTAGGAGCAAGCACTGCAAATTTGCTGAAGGATTGATTGAATGAATGGAGAGAATTCTGCGCAGGGAGCCAAAGTGCCACCCACTTCAAGTGTGAATTAGAAGAGCAATGCTCCCTTTGCTCTGAATGAAGGCAACTCACCCAAGTGTCTGTTTGTACAGCTTTGGTAACTGGATGTTCCCAGTTTAGTCTAAAAATTTAAGGAAATTCACCAAAGATCCCAACTCTTAGATTTTCTGTCACTAAAAGAAGCACAACTAGTACATGATAACTATAAAAATGAATTTCCAGATAACATAGAACTAACAGAGGATGTTGACGAAGGGACATAAACTACATTTTAGTGCACTCACTTCCTGGCTGGAGGTAAGGCCAAAGCCCGACCCTAATTAGATTAGAGATTCTCTATGAACACTATTGTATGCCCTAGAAGAAATGGCTACATATATCACTGAAGGGGCTTGTTCAAGATTCACAGAAGTGGCTGAGGACCCCATCTTTAAGGTCTGATCACTTGATTCCTCTCCCTGCCCCTTGGGGATCACAATGATTAATGTGACTAAGCCAGTGGTAGCTGGATGAACACATTAGTGCTACATCCGGGGCTGGCTTCTGTATTTCCAGAGAGGAAGATATATCAGGAAAGATGCTCTCCCCCCCCACTACAATATCCTTTCTTTAGATCAATTCCCAAAGCCCCAATGTATGGCTATAACATAAAAGTTCTAATAGTTCTCCATTTCACATGCATAGTGTCATGGTTCTAGGCCAGTGTACTCTGGGACCCTGATCTCTACCCTGGAGAGAACTTCATATACAGGGGCAGTCTCTGATGAGCGCTCCTCTGGCTTCTTACTGTCCAAGCTGCACCACTGTGGGGAAGAGCAAACATCCCAAGCAGATGAGGAAAATAGAAGACTCCAGGGAGGAAGGAGAAGTGTGGTGTGAAGATCAGTCCCCTCCTGGTGTGGGAGGTTTGGGGGGTCACTCATTTATACTCCATGTGTCAGCTGCTGGGCTCCAGCTCTGGGACCACAGTCTCCTCAACTACAAACACCAAAGGATTGCCCTGGTGCTTGTTAATGTCTCCCCCACAGGAGAGTTCCTGTGCTCAGGAAAACTGTGGGGAGAGACAGAGCCATAACAAAAGGAACACATGGGCCAGGCAATGTGAGTGAGGAGGACTGAGACATTACTGGGTTTCTAGCACTAGACTAACAAATTTAATGTGATTTAAACCTCAGAACAATCCAAAGAAGTATGTATATTGTCCTCATTTTATATATGAGGAAACTGGAGTTTGGACATGCTATGTAGCTTACTTAGAGTTATACAGCTGACTGATACCCATGCTTCTACCTTCCATTCACACATCATATGCAGGGGACGGGGTTCCTGAGGGCACCTGGCCTTATCGGAGCTCTTCTATTCAATACCTGGGAAGGCATGATACCTGTAGAGGGTACACATTCAGACTTCCAGCCATTCTAACAAGTTGGTGGCACATAGAACATCCAGGCTGTCTTTTCATTCCTTGTTATAAAACTTCCCAGCCACCTTAAGCTAACACCCTGGTATACTGGGAGCTTGTGCGACCTCCCCTGGCTGTCCAGAGGAGAAGCTCTTTCAGATCTTGGATGTGTCTTAAACCAAATGAAATCTGGCTCTTCCAGCCTCTCAGGTTTCCCACTGAGCCATTCATTTACTCAATGAATGTGAGTGTTTATTGATCATCTACTAGGTCCTGGGACAGAGGTTTCCAGGAGTGATATCTACGTCACATAAATACATTAATTCAGACCTAGAGAGAGCAGGAGCCCTTTAACTAACACATTGTTCTTTTATAGCACAGACTTTCTTGTCAGGTTAGCTTGATTGTACATCTGGCAGGAGCTGGGGACTTTTTTTTTTTAATTTTTTTAACGTTTTATTTTTGAGACAGAGAGAGACAGAGCATGAACGGGGGAGGGGCAGAGAGAGAGAGGGAGACACAGAATCGGAAGCAGGCTCCAGGCTCTGAGCCATCAGCCCAGAGCCTGACGCAGGGCTCGAACTCAGGGACCGCGAGATCGTGACCTGAGCTGAAGTCGGACGCCCAACCGACTGAGCCACCCAGGCGCCCCAAAGCTGGGGACTTTTAAATGACCTGTCTAGAATAAGCACCAATTAAGGCCTTAGACAAATTCAGCTTTGACAGCTTCCAACTTGCTTGCTTCTAGCATGAGTATTAAGTGAGGAATTCCTTCTGAAATGCCATACCAAGGGCCTGCTAGGCCCTGTGTGCACCCAAGAGTGGAGAATAGGAACAAGCCACTCAGAGTGATGCTGGTGTAGGGGTCGGTCTAAAAGGCTGGTTGGTCTCAAGAGGAGAAAGTGACTTTAATGCTTTTCAATCTCATTATCCAAATGTAAGAATTATATTTCTTAGTCCATGAGTTTTTCTTTATATTAGCTCAACTGCTTAAACAAACAGCTCCAACATTTCAATGGTTGTGATGGTTTCCTACTGCTGGTACAACAAAATGCCACAAGCTTAGCTTAAAAAACAAATTTATTGTCACAATTATGGAGGACAGAATCTGACATAGGTCTCAATGGGCTTGTATCTAGGTGTCCACAGGGCTGCATTCCTCTGGAGGACATGGGGAGAATCCACTTCCTAGCCTTGTCCACCTTCTAGATGCCACTGTGTTTGCTGGCTCCGGGCCCCTTCCTCCACTTTCAAATCCAGTCACTGCCTCAGTCCACCTCTGCTTCAGTGCTTACATCTCCCCCTCTGACTCTGACTCTCATGTCTCCCTCTTTCCTTTGGAAAGATCCTTACAATTACAATGGGCCATTGGATAATCAAGAATATTCTCCAGATCTCAAGATCTTTAACTTAACCACATCAGTAAAGCCCTTTTGCCAGAAGGTAACACAGGCTCTGGAGATTATTTTTCTGCCAATAACACTTTCAAAATATTCAATTGGGTGTTTCTGGATAGTGGAATGTCTTCTTTGTGGTCCTTTCTGGATCTAGGCTCCTTCCTTCCTATGACACCTTTGAGGCCATGAGGTCTTCTCCTTTCAGCTGTCAGAAAAGAAAAAGGGAAAAGAAGCATGCATACTTTTTTATGTTTTAAGTTCAGGAATCAGGGGGTAAAAATGGGAGTGGCCCTACTCACTATTACTACTAGAGACCCACTAGCAAAATTTTTGCTTCCTGTCCCCGCAACTTTATTTTTTGTTGGCCTAGAGGTCTTAGTTCCAAAAGGGGGAATGCTTCCACCAGAAGAAACAGCAATGATTTCACTGAATTGAAAGTTAACACTGCCATCCAGCCACTTTGGGATCCTCACACCTCTGAATCAACAGGAAAAAAAGAGAGTGATGCCGTTGGTTGGAGTGGCTGATCCTGACTACCAAGAGGAATTTGGACTGGTATTCCACAATGAAGGTATGGAAGAGTACATCTGGAATAGGGGAGATCCCTTAGGGCATGTTTTAGTAAGGATGGTGAACTACAACAACTCAATTCAGATAGGACTCTTAATGGCCCAGACCCTTCAGGAATGCAGGTGTGGATCACCCCATCATGTAAAGAACCACCACCAGCTGAAATGCTTACTGAAGACCAAAGGAATATAGAATGGGTAGTGGAAGATGGTAGGTATAAATACCAGCTACAACCAGGTGACCAGTTACAGAAACAAAGACTGTACTTGTCATGAGTATTTGTTCCTTAATTTGTAATAAATACTTTTGTGTGTGTATAAACAGACAAGTGAGCATGACACCATCACTACCCCTAAGGAATTCACAGTCTAATTGGACAGACATAAATATATATAAGCAACTTTAATGCAGTTAAATTGCCCTGACTGCTCTAAAGGAGACACAGGAAATTCCACAAGGAAACCATGAGGGTCCTGTGAGAATTTACCAGGGGTCCTGCCAACAGGGGAGAGGAAAGGAAAGAAGTAGAGGTGAGAAGGCACCCAAACAGGTGTAATCACACTGCACAATCCTGCCTCCCTGCCTGGCCAGGGGAAGACAGTAGGTACTCCATACAGTGGGTATAGCAGTCCAAGGCCTAAGGCTTGTACTAGAGAGAAGAGATTTTTTAAGAGAAAGAGAAAACAACGTTATGGACACAAAAGCAGTTTTATAGCAGTATTGTTAGAATAAAAAATCACAAAAAATTACCAACTTAAAATAATTGACCAAGAATCCTCACAAAATCTGAAAAAGTAACATACTACTTAACCAAATGTGACACACTTCTGAAGTTCTTTTACTGCTACATTTTTTTCTTTCCTTTTTATTTCTTTTTTGTTGTTGTTTGATATATCATAATTATTTTGTGACATAATTTTCTATTACAAGGACAGAAAGATCATCCAGTCCTTGCTCTTAGCATAGTTGATTGATTGATTGATTGATTTTTGCAGTTTAATAAACTCTGTATTACTAACAGAATGTATATTTTTAAGATTGTTTTCAAACTAGGGGGAGTCTTTCTCACTTTTTCTGCTGCTCATGAGTACCAGTTTTCTTTCACACTGGTCTTCAGGAACACTTCAGTAATGGTGCACACTAGCCTGTTGGTCACCATGTTCTTATTTAACAATGTATATATTTTGTTAACTTTTGTTATCAATGTATTTTTTATTAGATATAATAGTTTCTTCTCCTACATATATGTTATACTGTTCTTTATTTTTTTAAAATTTTTAATGTTTATTCATTTTTGAAAGAGAGAGAGACAGAGTGTGTGTAGGCGAGGGGCAGAGAAAGAGGGAGACACAGAATCTGAAGCAGGCTCCAGTCTCTGAGCTGTCAGCCCAGAGCCCAATGCAGGGTTTGAATTCACAAACCATGAGGTCATGACCTGAGCTGAAGTCAGACACTTAACCAGCTGAGCCACCCAGGTGCCCCCATCCCTCTTTATTAATTATCACATAATCTAAGCGTTTATTTACCATTTGTATTAGACATACATCTCTCAACTGTTGACTTAAATGGCTGCAAACCACATAAATACATACCACTGAACACAACTGAAGGGACCCCCATACAGAATTCTTAGTATCCAATATGCCCACAGCCTTGCCACTGCCTCAGGAAGTAGGGGAAAGGGCAGCAGTGTAGAGGGAGGAGACAGACTCAGGCTTGGAGGGCCCCTGCTCATGTTAGTTCCTCTCAATGTGAATTTCCCTGCCTCCACAACCACTCTATCATCCTAGGTAAGTCACTTAAATGTGCACCCTGGTGTTCTCTTCTTGAACATGAGTGTAAGGTTCATGTTTAAGTGTGCTTGAGAGCCAAAGGGGATCCATGCATGTAAATGGCCCAAGGTTGGTTTTGGCACACAGTAGGTACTCAATAAATACTGACTAGCTCCTCCTTAAACTAGCTCTTTCAGTGACTTAATCAGAACTTCCAAACAGGCCTATTCTTGGGCTGGCTACCCCAAGGGAATCCCTCTACAAACAGGAATTGGTTCTGCTGCTGTGGGAATGAAGTCTGGCCTTCTGTCTCTCATAAGCCCTTGGTGACCCAGCTGTCTCAGAGCTTTGCTTGAAGAGCTTTCCAGATGCCATAGCTTTAATTTAACACACTCTGGCATCCAGAGGAATTGCTGGGGCTGGGCTTAGGAGAGGAGCTCTTGCTGAATCTAAAGAGCATGGGCTGCCCACACTATGAAATGATTCAGGGCTCTGAGCACACTCTGAACTTCATGATGCAGCTCAGCAGCCTCTGGGCATGAGAGAGTGATTGTCGCTCTGTGAGAAGAGGGTCTGCATCCTGTACACCATCTTGTCTCCAGCCAGCAAGGGAAGAGGGACAGGGTGCAGAGCAGAGTGCAGTAAATGTTTAAAGTGATATAACAGCATATTTTTTGTTTTTCGTGGATATTTATAGCTTAGGAAAGTTTTCTGTGATGTTATCTCACAATAACTTGCAAGAAGCCCATGAACTGCCCAGACAGGTACTTCACAGAAATAGGAAGATGAGGTTTCAGGATGGTAAAGGAGAAGATAGATAGCATAGAGCTGGGGTTGGAAGAGGTAGCAGGGCTAGAATTTGAATCCCTGCCTGTCCTCCTCTGACATACTTACTGACTCTCCAGACCCTGGCACATGAAAGTACAGTGGTTTCTGTAATTCTCCAGGTGGTCCCCAAACCAGTAGTGCCAGCATCACCTAGAATGAGTAGGAATGCCAACTCTCAGGACCCACCTCAGACCAACTAAGTCAGGGCCTTGACAACAAGATCTCCAGGTGATTCTGACACAGGTTCTTGTTTGAGAAGTATGGCTAGAATTAAAGCAAAACCTCATATCCTCCATCCTTATGTCATCCTTATGGTGACATAAGGAGAGCACCAAAATGAAAATGGATAAGGTTGATTGATGCTTTTCAGGTCCCCTTTCCAGGTCCCCTGATCCTAGAATTCTGTCATGTTGTTTCCTGTATCCACCAGCCTGTGAAGACCCCCAAGCATAAACTAATTATCATTAGTTTGGGTGACCCAAGTGCAAACAAACCCTCCTATCTTTGGTTTCCCCTTTTGGTTTCCTTCCAGTGTGATACACTGAGACTCTCAAAAGACTCTTCTTTAAACACTAACAAAATAAAATAGAAATTGCTAGAGAGTCCTAGTCAGAGACTGTTGAGTTCTGCCCTTTCCTCGTCCTTTCTCAGAAGGACATCCTGGAAGTGGGAGAGGATCATGGACAGAAGTGGAACCACTGCCCCAACCATGAGTGAACAGTGAGACCCTGCCATCTATACTGAGCGGGGAAAGAACACTTGTCCCCTCATCCCTACAGGTGAGATCTG
Source organism: Acinonyx jubatus (assembly GCF_027475565.1). Lineage (NCBI taxonomy): Eukaryota > Metazoa > Chordata > Mammalia > Carnivora > Felidae > Acinonyx > Acinonyx jubatus. The sequence goes on from NC_069390.1 coordinate 82,061,370, forward strand.
AGTCATTTGTTCATGGAAGCCTTGTGTTTCTGCCTCACATAATTATGCAAATCCCTTACCAAGGGTGTGCCTGTCATTTACCTAAGTCCTATCCCTGCTCTCACCCCAGCTTAATCTTACCTCCTCCCAAAAACCTCCTGAATGACTTCATTAACTAGTTGTGAGCAGCAATTGTGTCTTATTTATGTTTGTACTCCTGGAGAAGTCTAGCAGAGTAATTTTCAGTTCTGGCTGAAATTTGGGATTACCAGAAGGAACTTTTAAGAGATATTGCCTGTAACTTACCCACAGATATTCTGAGTTAATCAGTCAGGTATGTTATATATAAAATGTATACTGTAACAGGCAAGATAGAGCATCTTGGCTGGCATCTTGGAAATATAATACATTATCAATAAATGTCTGCAGCAACAGTTTCTAATGATAGTAGACTACCAATATATACCAGAACTTTAGTATGTGAATCTACATGAGCAAATATTGCAAGGCTGAGTGGTGAAGAAATGACCCTTGGTCCCACCTGTCATGGTACAAGGCACCCCAGTGACTTTTTTGTTGATGTACTCAGAAGAGAATAGGGTACTTGCTTGCACAGCCTATGTACAAACATGTGTGTCATGCACTGTCCCTTCTAGGCCCACACTTCCTTGCTTTTCCTATGGGCAGATGCTCAGTGCTCTCTAGGATATGAGCCTGTATCCCTGAACATCTACTGTTTGTGCTGCCTACTTTAAAAATCACTATGGAGGTGGCTGGGTGACTGAGTTGGTTAAGTGTCTGACTTTTGATTTTATGTTATTTTATGATCTCATGGTTAGTAAGTTTGGGCCCCACATCACATTGTCAGTATAGAGCCTGCTAGGGATACTTTCTCTCTCTCTCTCTCTCTTCCTGTTTTTCTCTCACTTTCTTTATCTCAAAATAAATAAATAAATTCAAAAAATAAAAAAATAAAAATCACTATGGTTTCTTACTTTTTAAATTCTTTTAATGTTTATTTTTGAGAGAGAAAGAGCATGAGAGATGGAGGGGAAAAGAGAGGGGGAGACACAGAATCTTAATCAGGCTCCAGACTCTGAGCTGTCAGCACAAATCCTGACATAGAGCTCGAACTCACGAGCCATGAGATCCTGACTTGAGCCAAAGTCAGACGCCCAACTGACTGAGCCACCCAGGCACCTACAGTATATTTTCTTTATCAGAAGGTTAGATTTCCACAGTAATGAAGGCTCTACCATCCCCTGAGTACAGGTCCTGGGTCCAAATGCAGAGGAAGACAGCAGTTCTGCACCTTCCATGCTGTCCCTGGTGTCAAAACTCACAGGGGGCACAATTGCAGTGAATCTCTTGGGGTCCATCAAGCCACTTGAAAGATGCATTTCTTTGTCCTGTGAACAAAGATGAACCAGTGAAGCATTTCAAGCAGATTGGGTGTGGTAGGCAGAATAATGGCCCCCAAATATGTCCATACCCTAATGCTCAGATTTGTGTTTATGTTTCAGATAGTAAAGGGACATTGCATATACAATTACTGCCAAAGAACTTGAGATGGGGAATCATCCTAGATTATCCAGGTGGATTATCCTAGATTATCCTCATGGAAGTGGGGGAGAAAGGCACAAGAATGGGCCAGGGAGATGCAATAGTGGAAGAATGGGCAGGAAAGACTGAAAGCAGGAGCAGGACTCAATTTGCTATTTCTGGCATTGAAGGGGCACAAGGGGCACAAGCCAAGGCATACTCTGGCCTCTAGGAGCTAAGAACAACCCTCAGTTGACAGCCAGTAAAGGAATGTAGGACCTCAGTCCTACAACAACAAGGAGTTGACTTCTGCTGAACAAGAAGTCTGATTCACTCCCAGAGCCTCTAGAAAGGAATACAACCCTGCTGATACCTTGCTCGCAGCCCAGTGAGACCCATGTTGGACTTCTGACCACAAAACTGTAAGGCCATTTATGTTATTTAAAGCGACTCTATTTGTAGTAATGTGTTACAGCAGCTATAGGAAACTGTTATAGTGGGTAACATGGCCAGTCTCCTGCAAGCAGAGATTCTTGCCATTAGTTCTTAAAGGAAGCTTCCCAAGACCAGACAGAAGACTGCCGTCACTCGGACTATGACTGTACTGGAGATGCTGATAAAGAGTGGGTTTAGAGAAGGTTAAGAATTAAAGGATCTGGTGAGAGAGTGGATATGGGGTGAGGAAGAAGGGTGAGCCCTAAATTTCTGGCTGTTGTTATTGGATGGGGTTGATATCATTGGCCCTGATATCATTGGAGCATGGTGCAAAGGTGTGGGGGACAGAACTCAGCTTATGACATGTCGAGTTTGAAGTGCCTTTGAGACACTTTCCTCATCACCCCCCAAACATGTGGTTTGAGTAGAGCTTCTGTACAGGGCAGGCCCACAGCTCCACACAAGCTGAGAATTTCTCTCAAATATTTCCTAGATGTTTCTGAGACACAGGATAGTGGCTTTCATTTTCTCCTGACAGCAAAGTGGCCCAATGAGCCTGAGAGATGCGGGCATCTTGTGTTCAGCTGTGAGGGAGGTGTCTGTCTGAGAACACACTACATTTCAGGAACACACCTTAAAGGTACAGAAGATCCTACTAACAATCAAGTTCTGAATCCAGTCATTTCTCAAGGATCAGCCTTTACTGATGTTTGGTTACTTAAGGTAAAATAAGAATTTTTACCTAAGCTGTCATCTTTATTTGGGTTCCAGGGGTTCCAGGCACTTAACCAAAACTTGTCCTGGGACATCTCTGAAATAAGGAAGTCTTCATTCTTTAGGAATGAAGGAGCTGTGGCTCAAAGGGTCTTCAATTAAGACTGGGTAGTGGCTGAGAAGGGAGAGAATCTGCCCTGAGAAGGGCTCCCTGCACTCCTGGATGGAGGTGCACCCTCTGAATGGAGACTGTTCTGCACTGGGTGGGAGGGGTGTGTGGCAGGACTCAGCTCAGAGAAAGGAAGTTGCTTGTGGTTTCCCTGAGAATGACATGTCTTATTTAGGGAATTCTCCTCTGGTATCCAGAAGTGCTATCATACTACAAAGTAATGAAACTGGGACTGATACCACTTCTCTTAATCCATTGATTTCTGTTGATCTCATTGGGTCAGTTGTCTTTGTCACTCAGTGGAGGGGAATGGAGAGGCTTCCTGCTCAAGGGAATCACTCTTTTGCCCCTGAAGCAGGACCCTTCCTGGAGAACTGGCTTCATGGCCAAGCACCCCTTACTCTCCACCACTGGGATATCCTTTAGGACCAGTGTTCACTGGGGCTCAGACCATGAGCAGGGGTGTGCTTGTAGGGGCTGCATAGAAAATAGGTTAATCTACATTATTGCTTCTTGAAGGAGATGTTTCCTCTGACTATCCAAGCTGAGCTTCATAAGAATCATATGACTACATGTTCATGAGGTTCTTTTTATTGGGGGTGGGGCATTGTGGCCTGAGCTTCCATACATCCAGCACCACTCTGCCAGGAGTCTCAGCTGAGTTGGATGTGCATCAGATCAAGTACTCATGATATGCCTGCAAGGAGCACTGTCACCCCACTTTCTAGGTGAAGACACTGACTCAGAGAGACCTGTGATGTGACCCAAGTTTTCCCACTAGAGAGGCAGAAATTAGACTGGAACATGGATCTTCTGACTCCATATCCAGAGCAAGTTGACCCCTGAGAGTCATCTCACTGCCAATATCCATGATTCTGTGTCTGTAATAACATTCTTACTTCTTGGGAATGAAACAGCCTTGTCAGCAACCAGATTCCCAACCACCTTCTCTCTGAGCTCCTGTCCTCCCCATCCCTGGAACTAGGGAGCTCCTGGAGGCAGGGAAAGTACCCCTAGAGATTCTTCAGCTGGAAAGACTACATCACTCCCCATTCTTAGACTATGGACTTCATCAGGAAGCAAGGAGGCAGCAAGAGGGAACACTGTGATATCCAAGCAGGGACGTGGGGCCTAAAGGAGATAGTATCTCTGTAATGTGCCCCTTGCCTTTGGTCAGCCTTTTCCCTAGCATAACTATGATCAATTCTGGGGCCCCATTTTCTCCTAGTGCAGATGAGATCAGCCTGTCTCTCCTTTCTGGCCCTGCAGTCTTGTTCCTAGCCCTTTCCTTTCCCTGGGCTCAGGTTTTGAGGATAGTACTGGTGAGAACTAACACATCCCTGATATGCTAAGCATGTTGTCCTAGAAGCCTGGTGCAGCTGGACCAGTAGTGGCAAGGAGGGGAAAAGTCCACCCTTTTTCACACTGACAATCTTACTGACCTGTGTTGTTTCTGAGTGGATGTCCCTTCATGGATAGGACAACCCAGGCCTTCCTGTACAGTAGATACAGTCTGATTTTCCTCTCTGGCTGTCAGATCAACCCTTTCTCTGCTCTTGCTGCCTTCCTTCCCTTTTGCAGACTCACACTTTTCTTCATCTCCATCCCCTGGAATGATTTTTCTTCTCATATTCTGTTTGGCTCCTTTATCTCACTGAGATGCTCACTTTGATCTGCCCCCCCTCCTCCTTCCCCACCTACCCTCTGCTCTAATCTCTCTCTCTCATGAATTCTGTCTTGCCTTTCCCCCACAAGCCACCCCTCAGCCATGGCTCTCTCCCTCTCTGCTCTTCTCTCATCCTTTCTTTTCTCGTTCACCCGCATCATCTCTGTGTCCATGTCCCATCCTCCTGCCTCTCCCCTCCCTTCCAAAGGCACTTCACAGGGCAACCACCATGAGCTCCAACTTTCCCAGGAAGTCAGACTGTTCTAAAGTGAGAGGCCACATAGGTTGGAAAGACCAGAGGGATTTTTTCACCTTACAAACATTGACTCTTTCATTTACCTGAAACTCAGTCATCACACGTCCCAAACACAACCTCCCTGGTTAACCAACTTGAAAAGGAAAACAAAACAAAACAAAACATCAGTGTACTCGAGCTGGGGTCACTGAACTAACACTGCCCTGGGCAGAAATTTGGCAGCATGTGGTCAAGGCCTGTTCTTGTGATACGATGCAACTAAGGCCACCACCAAGACATTTTGTAGATAGGGAGAAGCCTGTCCTCTGTGGGGAACACTGCTGCCTCTCAGCCCCTCAAGCCACCAAGTTCACTGGATGTTTATTTGGAACCATCAGAAGACAATCTTCTCTGTGCACTTGATAATGAGCCATATTTCCTACAGGAAGCACGACCAACTTTGCATCCTGGATTTTTTGGGGGGATGGGGTGGCATAGGGTTGGGCACATCTCCAAGGAGAGAAGTAAGAATGGAAGACTGCTTTTATTTCAGAAACTAGAGAACTGCATATTTCCTGGCACTTAAAAATTTTTTGATAAACTAAGGAGGAATATTGCAGGTAAATGAAACCTTAAAGAAATGCCCTGTCCAGTTCTGGCTTGTAAATGAGACCACAGTGGGCCTATGATGCTGACTTCACTCAGTAACTCTCCCCAGATGTCATTGTCACTGCTCTGCAGAGCACAGTGCCCCATCATCTACTTTTCCCTGCCTGTCCCTCCCACATGGTTTGCTGTTCACCCCTGGGTGCACAACTACTTCTCTCTCATAGAAAAGCAATCACACTGATGTCTTCATTTACAACTCTGTTTCTTCCCAAAGACATATTTCTTTGCAAAAATAATTACCAGAGCTAAAGGTAATAGACAAGATAAAGTAATATCCTCTTGGATATGGCAATATTTTTCATTTGGTCCCCACAACACAATAATCTTTTCCCCCTTGGACACTGTGGGCTCTGGCATCCTAGCCCACTTTGCCCATGGGGTGTGCCCAAGGTGTCAGGATACAACATGCCATCCAGGATGCAGAAACCCAGTGTGCACATGGCCCTCCTCACTCCCAACATCCAGGATCTAGCAAAAGATATTTCCTTTCTCACAGGGAGTAACATGGACTAGGCACTCAGATAGGGCAGTCACGTTCACTAGGGACCTGTTGCCATACAAAGAGCTGTCTGATAGGAAGGCAGAGGGAAGAAAGAAGTTGAGGCCATGGAAGGGTGTCATTACACAGCACACAGAGGAACACACCAGGCCTTGGCATGGGGAAGTTATGCCAAGTTCTGGAGAATGGCCTGCAATTGATGGATGGGCTTTCCAAAGAATCTGTCCTTGAAGATACTATATGGGCCAGATGTAGGAATTTGGAACACAGGCTCTCTAGCTGGAGGTAAGAACATGGCCTCAGAATAATTAGAAAAACATGGATCTACTACAATCTACTTTTCATTTCCATCTTGAAATTAGTTGTCATACGCTCCTCCTTCTCACTTGATTGTCAGGATCCTTAAGACAAGGATTTGATTCTATCCCTCAAGTTTCTTACATGGTGCCTTGTACATGGAAGACATTAAAAACTGTAGCTTGCATGTTACAACATAAAACATTGGCAAAGCTGGCTCTTTCTTCTTTGACCCTTTCAGGACTAAGAAAGCAACTCTTTCTAGAAAAAAAAGGAGCAGTCCATAACTCAGTATAATTGCAGGATCACATTCTGTGCTCAGCCTTTTTTTCTACTACTGTCTCAAACAAGCAGGTATGGTGAATTTAAAGATAGCTGAAAATTCTTTCACAATATCCCCTCTTCCCAGATTTTAAGGAACTATTAGCTTCTACTTTCTGTTGGTTACAGTGTTTGTTCTCAAATGTTCCCTTTGGGGACACTATCTGCCAACCCAAAAATCATGCTCTGAGAAGCCCAAGCCACATAAGTATAGCTGAAGGTTCTCAGATTTTGAGTCCATTGGAGCCCAGCCTTGCAACCACAGCAAGGAGTCAGACATGCCAGAAAGTCACCTTGGACACTTTGGACCAGACCATCTTTTGGGTGAGTGCCTCTAGGAGACCTCTGTCAAAGCCATGTGATCACAATAACCACCTAGTGAAGTTCTGTCTGTCTGACTGACAAAATCATGACTTATGATAACATGGTATTGTTTGAAGACACTAAGTTATGAGATAATTTGTTATACAGCACCATTTAACTATAACAGCAGGTAACTTACTCATCTGGTCTTGGTCCCTGTATTTGTCTCTGCTATTGGCCTCAAATCCCTTCCTCACATTCTCCCTAACAAGAAAAACAAGCCATGGGTGAGAAGTCCAGAGAGGGAAGAAAAGAAAAGCCACAGGAAAGAATCAGAGAACCCTGTTCAGTGCTCTACTTGGCAGGCACTTCAGACAGAGGCTCCAGTCATGGTTCCATGAAGAATACAGAGTGCTTTTTCATCTCTCTTCACAGGTCAAAAAAATCAAATTCCTGTCAACATCAAGATGGGTGTACATTTTCTTCACACAGTGCTCTTCTCTTACTTAGAAAGAGATGACAGTCTCAGAGAGTTTCAGGAAGTGTCTCTCCACACTGGCCCCACTTGCCTGGGTACTTTAAAGGCTAACTCACCTCATCTATAATCAGCTCCTAATCATTCATAAATATCCTCATTCTGGACTGGGGACAAAACCAGAGCAAAGAATGGCAACCTGGCTGTGAAGGGGCTGGCTGCCAAGAGTCCAGAGTGTCTGTGTTAAGCCAAGTCTCCAGAAAAGTTTCTAGATAAAAAATCCAACTGTGGAAGCTCCTCTAGAATATTTGAGTAATCAAAATTCAGCCACCCAAAGTTGGTTGCTCATCCTAGCAAAAACAGCAGTAAGAGCAGTAGAGGAGTGAGGGTGAAGGGGAGAGGGCTTAGAACCTTGAATTTCTATTCTCAATTAATCAGCATTGAGCTTCCCATGCCCAGGATGGCCACACTTCTGCCTCAGTTCTAAATAACTAACATGTTTCATATTCAATATCCCCCTTCCTTCCCTTCTTCCCTCCTTCCTTCCTTTTTTTCCTTCCAGCCTTCCTTCCTTCCATTGCAAATATATGCCCAGATGCTCTGCAAGGTTCTGAGGTCTGGGATATGGCCACTGACAAATGTAGACATGAATTTGACCTCTGTGTGTTCAACATATTAGCTAGGAAGACTTGGACCATGGCCAAGCAATTTAGTGATTTTGAGTGTTTTTGACTTTAGAAAGGATCCAATAACACCTACTTTGTACCTATGATCCTCATGAGCACTTATTAAAGTGTCTGACAAATACTCAACAAATGGAGCAAATGGCAACAGAGATAAAAAAAAAAAACAGTACTTACCCTCAGGATAGTCAGGGCCCAGGTTGCAGCAAGCAGAAGGAAATGAATGCCCGTGGCCAAAGTGGGGGCTCCGAGTCTGCCAGTCTCTCCCACAAGGAACAGTCTGAGGACAGGCCCTGGATCCCAAACTCTGGCCTGTACACAGCTAAGGAATACATGTGACAAGAGCTAAATTCAGAGATGGGTCAGACCACTTGTGACCTAGACCACTATTTCCCATCTCTTTCTTGCACAAAATAGGCTGCTTTTGCCAAGCATGTGAGCATTTCCATGGAAACCACTTCATCAGCTGTTCCCCATCTCACTGATACTACAGTAGAATTTTGTCGCTCTTGGGAAAGTGGACTGGATTATGAAATGGGACGGCATGGGCACTTGTATGATGGTATGTTTGCAAGGGCATGTGTGCCTTCCTCTGCACATCTTTTTCTTCCTGGAGCTTTTGACTAAGCTGTTTTGTTGCTGCTTAACAAGCCATGGTGTCATAATGCTTAAAAAACAAAAAGATACTTTTAGTCTGTCAAAAGCTTGGTTCTCATTCAAACACGTCAACAAGGAGACAGAAAGGAGGGGTTGGTGGTGAGGAAGAGATAAGATAAGGCCAGAAGTTGCAGGTAGTTATTAAGAAATGAGACGTAGAAGGGAAGAAAGGAGGAAGAACATCTTATGAAAGTGTCCACAGAGTACAAAGTGCACACAGAGATGATACAGGCTCTGTGAGCTCTGACAGAGACCCTATGCTTGGAATACCCCTACCCTGCCTTCTGGCCCCACTCCCTATGCACACCACACACACATCACACAAATCACATGTATCACACACACACCATCTCTCATTCACACACACCACACACACAACATATCTCACACATGCCCAACATATCTCACATGCCCCACACATATATCATCTGTGTGTGCACACCCACAGCACATCACACCACACATGCACCCCACATCGCACACACATCCAGCACATCTCACACACACCCAAGACATCTCACATGCCATACATACACATCATGCACACACCCAGCACATCACACAGACCCCCACGTGTCATACATAACCTATGTCTCATATATACCCCACACTTTCCACATACCTTATGTCTCACACACTCTCCACACATCATATACACATTCATCACACACACAGCATACAAGACATACATAGACTCCACATTACATGCACACCACACATTACATACACACACGTACCATACCACAAGTATACCACAAATCAGACATACCATACACATGTATGCACATGTGCACAACACACATACACCACATACACACCACACACACACACACACACACACACACTGAGTGCACAGATTTTATACTGTCAATCAACACACACTGAACATCCCTATGAATAAAACTTTATAAGAAGTATTGTGAGGGATATAGTGATGAGCAAGAAATGATCCCTACCTAGAAAAAGTTGTGAAAGGATGGAGAATGTGGATAGGTACAGAGAAAACAGGCATGGAAGGTGGTCTGTGTCCTGAGTATTAAGGATGCAACAGGTAGAGCTCTGAGAGCCATTACATCTGGGATGAGAATCAGAAGTTCTGGCTCTGCCAGCCACAGAGTCTTAAGCCATCACCTGGCTTTTAGTTTCCATTTTCTCACCTATAAAACAGTGGTAAGGTGACTTACCTCACAGGAAGGCTGCAGTTAACAAATAAATGTTGCCTGTAAAGTGCTATAAAACTGTAAGGAATTGTTATCACCAAATCTTTTTTCTAAGTTTTTTTTTTTTTAATGTTTATTCATTTTTGAGACAGGAGACAGATTGCGAGTAGGGGAGGGGCAGAGATAGAGGGAGACACAGAATCTGAAACAGCCTCCAGGCTCTGTGCTGTCAGCACAGAACCTGATGCAGGGCTCAAACCCAGGAACCGTGAGATCATGACCTGAGCTGAAGTCAGACGCTCAACCGACTGAGCCACCCAGGTGCCCCTGCTATCACCAAATCTTAAGGAATTTTCAGACGAGGCCTAGTAGAAGAAGATATAAGATGGTCCCAGAATTTCAATAAGGAGCTTCAAGCAGCAAAAGCCATGAGGATGATTATTGCAAAGGAAGCAATGTGAGCAGAGCCAGGCAGGAATCTGCTGTCCACCTTGAGGCAGCAGCGGTAGAGAGTGGCTGAAGTGTTTATAGCAGCATGTGAAGAACAGGAGAGATGAAGTTGAGCATAAACTGTTAATGACTTTTAGTTCCATGGAGCCCTGTTCCAGGCACTCAGAACCAGCTTAAGTTGTCCCACATGGAACGAAAGCAAATAAACAAATATTCCCTGCAGGGAATGTAATGGGAAACAGGATCCACAGACTTGTTGACAATGCACAGGCTTACACATCCTCATGACTTCTCTTTCAGATGCTAAAGCTGGGAAGCAAAGCTGAGGCAGTAAAGTGTCTAGATACTAGGCTAAATAATGCAAAGCAATTGAATATTTGAAATCAACTATTTGTCTAAAGTTTTACTTTTCATCCAAACATTTGATACAGAAGTTATCTGCAATCTCTTTTTTCTAAATTCATCAGGAACCCCACTAAACATGTCACAATGAAAGGTTCATCCCTGTTTCCACAGAAGTGGGATTGGCCTTCTCAAACCACTACCCTGGAAACAAAGCCATGCATTTCTGAATATTGAAGACATTTCCAGGGGTGCCTGGGTGGCTCAGTCTGTTAAGCATCTGACTTCACCTCAGGTCATGATCTTGCAGTTCGCAGGTTTGAGCCCCACATCAGGCTCTGTGCTGACAGCACAGAGCCTGGAACCTGCTTCAGATTCTGTATCTCCCTCTGTCTCTGCCCCTCCCCCACTCACATTCTGCCTCTCTCTCTCAAAAATAAATAAAACATAAAAAATTTTTAAAAAGAAAACATTCCCATAATATTATATTAAACGAGACACAACAGGACCCAAACGCTAATCCTCAAGTCACCAAATGGAGACTTAATACCTAATTTAAAACAATTTCAGCCCCTTCCCCAAATGGAAATGAAACCATCGGTCAGCAATGACTAACACCAGTGAGGTAATCTGCCTGATAGATGCTACTATCCCCTAAAACAAGTGACCTTGCCTTTGCTCTTTGCTTTGATCAGCTTTTTGTTAGTATGACTCACTTGGCCTGCACCCTTCTGCCTATAAAAGTCATTTTTTTCAACTCTTTAGAACTCCTTTCTATTTGCTGGATGGGATGCAGTCTGATTCATGAATCATTGAATACAGCCAATAAGACCTTTAAAATGTACTCAGTTGAATTTTGTTTTTTAACAATTTCAACAGCTAAGATATTGTTGGGATAAGGGTTTGGTTTCCCCTGATACTAAATGGTAATGTCTGTCAGACACTGTTCTAGAATAAGAATGAATTGCTTACTCCCAAGGGGACTTTGGAAAACCAAGTCGCAAAGTGCCGCACACCACATTGAACCATTGAAATAAGCTACCTCATGATGTTTCATAATAACTTTGACAACAGTTAGTACTGAATCCAGTTTAAGAAGAAGCTGAAGGTCAGACAGTCAGACTCAGGATTGGAGCCCAGGTTTTGTAACTTCAGTTCCATGTGACTTTGACCCACACCTGCTTACAGCACAACAAACCAGCACCAAAACCATTTACCACCAACAAAAACAGCCACATTCTGTTGAGCATTGACCTTGTACCTCCCTGCAAGGTAATAAGCGTCCCTTTGAAGACTGTGCTTATTCCTTGGCCCACCTCACTGGCCCTCCATTTTCACAGTGACTTTCTATAACTCGTAGGGCCAGTGAACCCTGACAGTGGAAGCTCAGATCTTCCCATGCTGACTGCTTCTGTGTCAGAGGGAGTCAAATGACCAGCCAGTTAAACGTCACACTGTCAGCCAGGGAAAGGAGAAGATATTAGAGGAAAAACTCTATAGTGAAGAATAAAATATGAGTACTTAGTGCCCAGAAATGTGCAAATTGCATCTAGGAGAAAGGAACAAGTTTCTTCCATTAAGAATGATTCCAATCTGTTAGTCTTCTTTAGACACACAAAGGTCTCAAAGGGAGACTCAGCTATTAAAATGGCTAACTACTCAAAATGTACCAGTATTCCTGGGGATAAGTTCATCCACATGTGAATTAGTTGTCCAGAATAGTTAAAATCATCTAATTATGTTCTCAGGATAGGAAAAGTCAATTGAAGACAGAAACAATGAAACTGTCTCAGGTCACAGGGGTGTGTCTAGAAAATTGGGAGGGTGGTGGGGTTGTGAGCTTCAGTGGTGAATGCCAGGCAGTACAGAACAATATTATGCCTACTGAGGAAAAAAAACTGTCTGTTGACTGCCTACAATAGGCCAGGGAGTGTGTATGGGTTGACAGCATGACTTTGAGTAGTCATTTTGGAAAACCAGAATTGTTTAGGAACTCGGGGGGAGGGGAAGACAGGAGGGAATCTTCTGATATTGCTTGCTAAATGAAAAAGTCTGTGAGGGAAGAGAAGGGACCATCTCTCTCCACCTCCATATTCACCCCTTTCAAGTGCCATATGCAATACTTCCATGATGGTCATGGTCATCTGACCAGCCAACTTGCAGTAAATTTAAGACAGAGAAAGAGGAAAAGAGCAAACCCATGAAGCAGACTGAAGAGCCCTTATAGGGAAAGAAGGTATAATTAAGCATCCTTTTGCAGTCTTGCATGGAGAAGATAACACAATGGCTCCTCAATACTGGGGCTTGCTTTATTTTTCTGTTCACATTAAACATTGTATAAAGGAATAAAAAATTACCATATATTTCCAAAGAAGGTTTCAGAATGAGTTTAAGAAGAATGCTAAGCCAATCTGGTGCTATGTAAGACAGATACAACATCTGTTTCTCCATGGCATAGCAAATGGCAGAGGAAAGATCACAGGAATGAGAAAGAGTGTTAAGACTTAGGAGAGCATATGGCAGTCAGCAAAAGCCAGCCCAACATCCCATAGATCTTGTTCTGTTCATTCCAATGAGTTCATAAGCACTGAAATACAGCCCTCTCTTCTCCTTTTGGAATTATAAACAAATATATCAGCGCCTTTTCCATAAATAAGTTTACATGAGCAAAGAGAGTCTAAGATAGTGCAAAACCAGGTTTTTTAATCAAAATTACTTCATAGATTCAATGCATCCCCAACAAAAATGTCATCATTATTAATATAAAAATAATGAGATCATTCTAAAACTCTTATAGGCATGCAATGGTCTGAAAATAGCCAAAATGATACCGAAAGACAAAAACTAAAACTAAAGGATTTACACTAACAGCTACCAAGCCACATTATAAGGTTATATTAACTCATATAACATGTTATTGATTCAAGAGTGAGCAAACTAACCAGTGGAATAGAAAATAAAATTCAGAAACAAGGACATGAATATAGGATCACCTGATTTATGACAAAAATAGCACTGGGTGAAAAGAATACTCTTTTCAGTGAATTGTGTTCAGACAGTACATATTTGTGTGTGTGTGTGTGTGTGTGCGCGCACGCGCGCATGTGTGTGTGTATGTGTGTGTGACTTACATCATAATCATGCACAGAGATCAATCCCAAGTGTATTATTTCAGAGATAAACATAGGAGATACCTTTATGACCTCGAAATAAGCACGTTTCGTCAATAGGACACAAAGAAACAAAATTGAAAACGGATAAATTAGATACTATTATTAAATTAAATCATCAAGTAATGACAGAGTAACTTGTATCAGACTAATCATCCTGCCAAAACAATAAAAAGCTCAGGAACACACACACACACACACACACACACACACACACACACACCACACATACACCAAAGAGCGTTGCAAAATAGGCAGAAACTAGAGGAGGTATGAGAGTTGGAAGAAAGGAATTATAGTAGGTGAGATCACCATTGATCCAGCTTTACTCCAAAGGTACTTTCCTACTTTACACAGAACATGCCAGATATAGATCAAGCAGAAATCAGAAGTCTTGAGGTGAAGGGTTGGAAGTCAGTTGAGAGACATTTCTCCAAGGAACCCTACCATTCTTGCACAAATTATGAGAGAAGAACTGACCAACATTTGTTCCAGAAAATCTTTTCAAGGATGTTGGTGCAGCAGACAGCCTTGAATGATAAATATGTATTACCCTGCAGAGCAAAGGTCGTGTTTGCTTATTTTCTAGCATTATCCATTATCTAACATTATCCAGTATCCATTATCTAATGGAGGTAATGTTTCCTTCTGGAACAAAGAGTAAGCATGCTTAACCCTCTTTTAAAAGATTCATATTCTCTGAGTTCAGGGTTCCTATCCTGTGACCTAATCTATTGCATATGCAGGTATCATCTGGCCTTTTTCACATCACCCTGAAGGGAATTGGGGCTCATGGAATTGGCACACAAATTCTGATATTCCGGCTACTGCTGCTGCTATGAGCAATAATCTATCTTTTGTCTCTGATCCATGAATCATGTGCCTTCTACTACCGCCCTTGAAACTAGGATGAAATACCTTGTTAGAGTGCAAATAGAACAAAATCTCAGACCCTCCACAGCTATTGGCAGTTGTTGTAAAGAAGATAGAATGTTGACCAAAACATGGCTTTCTGTAAGAGGAAGTAGGAGGACCTCAAAGGTTTATTGACAGAAGTTAAGGGAAGTTCACAGGAATTGGTAACAAAAATATTTGCTAAACTGTATGGTTCACCAGGAAATCAATGGGCACAACATTCATATTATTGCCTGAAAATGAGGAGGAGGTGGCTGCAGGCTGAAAAATGGAAGTAGGTTAAAATTGTTCAAAGGTATCTTCCTGAATAGTGTATTGGTTGTTGTTAGCCCTTCTTAAGATGGAGGATTCAGTTGCCAATCTGGTAGTGAATCTTAGTGCCTCCCCCATTTCAATAACTAGTACTTACATTCATCATGGGTGGGCAGATGGTTTTGCCCCTTTCGTACAGTAATTAGAGAGACACATATCTGCACTGAGTGTGAGAGGAAGGAAGACAGCAAAACTAGTTCTTAAAATCCTGACTGATTTGTGAGGAGATGGGGAATGCTGGAAAGGAAGAGGGTGGTAGTTGGACTTTCTTGCAGCTCAGTATCTCCTACAGTTTCTCATCCCAACCTGAGATAATTTGGAGATTACAGCAGTCTCACTGTTTCTCCCCTTGCCCACTGGGTCCTGGCTGCTATAAGGAAGCTTTGGTCCCTTCAAGATATTCCCAAGACACACAAATTCTCACTGGAAAGCACAGGTGAAACACTGGCTCATATCTGGACTCTTAGTGCTGACACTAACAAAGGTGGAGAATGAGAAACTGACTTGAAGGAAACTAGATAGATTCTTAAAGGTCAGCCCGATGCCCTAGGAAACCCTTATCTCTCATGTTAAAAGCAGGTACACACACACACACACACACACACATGATACTATCACCATAGCAAGGCAGCAAGTGCCCCAGATTAATGTGGACTCTTTTTAAAAAGTCACCGTGGTGCTGGTCAAGCCTGTGTGAGGCTGGAATTCATATGGCTGTGGCTGATAAGTGAGGGTAGCCCCACAGCTAACATGGATAGTTTCAGTAATGATGATGGGAAACTTCATAAATAAACTAGAGCTGTGAGCAGCCTCTGGGCCACTCAGAACTAAAAGTGAACGTTCCCAGTTCAGATCTGTTCTCCCTACCTCCCACTCTCCCCAGACCTCAGATACTCTAGAGAAGAAGATGATGAGAAGTGAAGGGAGGCCCCTGCCCCAAGGCAACCAGAGATCATAGGTACCTGTATGTTGGGGAGTTCTGGTAGGGGAAGGATTCAAATTTTTATAGTTTTGTTGGGCACAGGCAGCTGTGCCACCATCCTACCCAGTTCAACAGCTGAAAAGTTGAAGGAAATCCAAATTCAACTAGTAGAGTTTGAAGCAGTTTTGCAAGATGGAATACAACTGTAGTGATATTGTGGATGGGGCCCGCAAGCACCTCCATCAATAACTGGAAGCACGATTTTAAGTATGTTTTCTTTCTTTTTTCCTCTATCTCTTCAGATCTTAGTTATCCTAGCTAGTAACTTGGCCTTGTATATTGAGCTCCAGCTATGCATCAGGTGCCAAATTGGAAAAGCAATTCGTACCTTGATTCACAAAAGTATCAGATACAGAAATAAAATAACAGATGCAAAGTTGTTATGAAGAATACCTATAGCAGGAAGGGATTACTGGTATTGGGTACTGGGATGGGAGCATAAAAGTGGTTGGGGCGAGCAAGTGATGCTTGCAGGGTGCCAAGGAAGCAGGAAGAGCTGCCAGGTTAAGTTTATTCTTAGTGTCCCTTGCATAGATTTTGGTGGCTGTTTTTATCTTAATTGATCATTCTTATGATTTCTTTGCTTCCCCCACCAATTCCACCTGACATGTGTCCACTAAGTAATATAAGTGACAACAGTGGTTTGTCCTACCCAAAGTCTGTGCCACAGTTTCCACTCTTTCTCATCAGGCACTTCATCCGGAGACAAGCTTGGCAGGACTAAGTAAGTACAAAGAAATAGATCCACATACATACATACATACATACATATATACATACATATGAAAGGGGAAAACCAACACACAATATCAGATCTTTTAAGGGATCTGATAGGAATAATGAGGACAGGTAATGTGGGAGTACTATGGTCATAGCAAATGAATTTATTATTGATTAATTTATTTTTAAATAATTCAGTGGAAAAAGTGATTGGGGGCTGTTCAGTTGATTTTCAATGTCTTACTATGTGTGAAATTATCTAGTCATGAAAAAAATAATATTTTGGCTTTCTTCCTAATAACAGCATACCATGCATATTGAAAGCCATAGTAATTTGGTAAGAACTGCTATATTTCATTTCATGGTTATTTTTTTGCCACTATTGCTGTGTGTGTGTGTGTGTGTGTGTGTGTGTGTGTATGTTTCTGTGCACACTTCTTACCTTTCTTTCAAATGGTTATTCTACATTTCTTGCTCCTTTCCCCCCTCTTTTTCTCCCCTGTGATTTTCTCCATAGGAGGATATCATCATACTATCTTTTTCTCCAGATTGCTCCTTTTCTCCTGAATTCTCACTTCTAAATTTATTTCTTCTATCTCTGCTCTCAATGCCTTTGCCGAGCCTCACAGACTAAATCTGTTGTCCCAGTGTCATCTCTCCCCTGTAGAGAGGAGACCAACAGGAAACATAGTCCCCCTTAAGTCTCTCTGGAAAGCACAAAGCAAGCTGGACTCAACACTGAGATGTCAAGACAGAATGGGTTGTAGGAGAAGGAGCTGTGGCCATAGAGACCATTGAAGGTAGCAGACAGCATCTGTGAGTCACAGTGCAGTCATGACAGAATGGCCCTCACACCCATAAATTCTATAGCAATTTTACTCCTGATAAGAGAGATTAAAAAAAAGGTAAATTTTGAGTGAGAGAAACATGTTTCATTCAAAAATGTATATTTCATTATTTTAAGAAGAGCTTAAACCTTAAACAAGCACTTCAGGTGTATTGTATCACATCTTGTAAAAGAACACAAGCCCCAGGTTCTAGCATCAGTGTTACCACTTATGGCCTCAGAAATTCAATATTCTCAGTATAAAACCAAGGAAAATGTCCACTAAGTACTGCAGAATTGTAATCTCTACCTAGATCTAGATTCCAAATATTGTACATGTGTGGGGAATAAGCTTAGAAACTCCCTGGGCTTACACCAATGAGTTAAGGCATAAAGAATTACAAAGCCATAGGGTGCTCTCACCCAAGCTTGGGTGAACAAGACCCCCAGAATAATGTAAGGGGGGGCAGAGCCCCCAGACTAGAGAGGGATGGGCAAAGGCCCCAGAATGGGGGGGGGGGAAGGCCCCAAATACAAAGGTATATGAGGTAAGCAAGATTAGGCATTCAGGGTGAAAATGTCCCCTCCCCAATTTAGTACTAGAGCAGAAAGCTGCTTTCATGGAAGGAAGGACCAAATTAGGTAAGCAGGTAAGTAGGGCTATAGACCGCTGTGCTGCACTGCAGGTGATGCTGCCCAGAGTGCAGCTGATTAACAAAAGAAAAGGTGCCTTGTTAACCCTGAGGTTATTTGCCCTATCTGTTTTATCCCCTAGGCTAGCTAAGATAAACAGACATGGTGCCTCCTGTCTGCCATTAACCATCTGCCCATCTGCCCAGTGCCAGGATTTTGTTTTATATTGACCCAAACCCCAAACACTGTATATCTTCAAAACCCCCTTTTCCCTCATGCCTGTGAGTTAATATTCACCTATTCATTGTCTCTTTGTGCACACCCACAATGTTTTTAAGCCTTCTGATCTTAATAAATATAGGGGCAAGGACCCTTATTCGGGGCTCTTGTCTTTTCCTGGACACTAGCCATCTCTCGCTTTTAATCCTGCATCCCATTCTTTTGCTAGACAAGAGAGAACTTTAGACTTAGAGTCTACGATATACATGGTATCATATACACAGTGAATTTGAATGCCTTTGCATGACTCTTGTGGAGTCCCATTGGCACAGTCTGCATGATGCCTTATTATTTAGCCCTTGTCCATTCAATGTAATTGTGACAGGCTGTGCCCACAGAAGACTGGAACTTGAGAAATGGGGATGTGGTCTCTGCTCTGGGATGGAGAGGAGACATGAGAAGGGACATAACGGGGAGAAGAAAACTGAGGTAGAGACACATTTGTTGCATATCTGGCTACTTGGGAAGCCTGGGAGGGAGTGGGTTTGCCACCACATCACAGAGCTGTAGCTTGACACTAATTCTCCCCTCCAACCTTTCCTAATTAGATCTTAAGGGAATAGATGGGTGGGTATTAGTATAAGAATTTTAAATATGTTCCTATTTAGCTAAGAAGTCAGAATGTGGCAAATGAGACAAGAGACTAATTCACACAAAGCAGGGTGAATGGTGTGGTATGAAGTGGAGATAGGTTCCTCACCACATGAAACAGTGGAGTCATAAGGAGGAATGGGGCAGGAGTAGTAGGAAGAGGACAAAGGATAATCTTCACAGATTTGTGCAAATGCCACACGTTTCAATGACACCATAGGCTCCAGAGATGCAGGCTCCTTGAGGCAGTGACTTTGCTCTGTGGTCAATGATATTTGACAAATATCACACAGTTCCTAGCATGTAGCACTCTCTCAATATTTGTAGATCGACCAAATGATGTCATATATGTGTTTCCCCAGCACCTGTCCTGTGAAAATAATTGAGCATATTTTTGTGTAAACATTCTTGAGTGTTTGAAAAAGTCATATGCAATTCCGTTGCCTTTGAGATAAGACTGATATCACTGAGGCCCAAAAGCACACAAGAGTGGAAAGCATCTAATGGAATGAGAAGAGCATCTCTACCTGCAGCACAGCCTCTTCTGCAGAAACCCTCTCTGTCTGCTCATAGCACTGTTGGTATCCCTGAAGGCTAGCTTCGTCATTCACTTTGTCACTTGTTTCTTAGGTAGAGCCCAAGAGAGAGTTCCATGTACTTGTTGGAGGGAAATAAGATGCTCAAGAGAGAATATCTTGCACTTGGATAAACATATACCATAGTCCACAAGAGGAATGTCAAGTTGGTTCTACCATTAACTAACTGTAACTGTGACCAAATTTGTTAATTTTTCTTAAATTCAGTTTCCACATCTCTAAATGGAGATAATAATACCTTTCCTGTGGAGTTATTGTGAGGGAAAAATCAGTTTCCAGGAGTGGAGTACTGCCTAAATTTCCAGCACACATTCAGAACTTTATCAAAGCAGTGGTTCCCTTCTGTCACCAGTTCTGGAAAGCCTTTTCCCAGCACAAGAAGTTTCCAAATAATGATGTTGCTTGTGACAATGATGGGAAGGAGAAGGATCTGAAAGGACTTAAAAGCTCCAGGAGGTTAAAATTCTCACTCTAGGTCACACACTAGTTAATGGTGGAATTAGAGGTCCAATGTAGTGCTTTCTGATTCCAAAGCCCATGATATTTATCCCTTGCCTTCAGTTGACATGACATTCTCAAACAGCCTTCATCATGTGCTCTGAGCAAAGATTATCTCTTCACATGTGAAAAGAACAAATAGCCTCATCCCGCTCTGGTGTTTTAAGGCCAGGAAATAGTAGAACAAGCCACTGTGGGATTACACTTTGGCTGAGCATTCATCCACCCCTTAAAGGCCAATCTGAAACAGAGAGATAGTTTGTGTGTTCAGTTTTCAGAATACATTTCATCCCTTGGGGTTAGAGGTGGCATTATATCCAGCTAGGCCCTTAGATCCTCTGTCCCAACCTGAGTTCTTCCTCCTCTGAATGTAGAGAGTATTTGGCGTGCCTGGGGAGGGAGTTGGTTTGTCAAGCTAGCAGTAAGGATTTCTCTGAAAGCCTGTAAGAATATTCATTTTAGAAAGGAGCTGACTCATGATTATCAGCAGGCTGGAAAAGAGTTACTGGGGGAAATTAAAATGTATATACCACAGGGAAGAAATGCTCTGTACAGAAAATAACATTTCCACTTTAAGATGGCAAGATTTACACACCTTACATCATTTCACCCGTAGGACCAATCTGTCAGGCATGTGTGATTTTTATCACCACTTTATGGGTGGCACAAAGAGTCACAGTGTGGTAAAGTGACTTGTCCAAGGTAAGAGAGATATCTCCTGGTTCCAGTTACCCTGCACAAAGGTGCTCTGACCAGACCCCAAATGCACATTACAAACATGTGCTCAGGCACACACAGACACATGCAACCACACACCATTTGGTGCTTTAAAAATAAACTATGAGAAGAGAAGACATGTTGTGCTGCAGAATATAATAAAAAGGACCCAGGCTTTTCTTACATGTAGGACATCTCACTCATTCTCTAAGGGTGAGGGGTGAAGGAGGATTAGTCAGCAGGAAGAATTTACTTTATGGCTCAGCAACACTGGTTTGTGATGCCCTTCAGCTTCTCCCTGCCTCACTGCTCCTGCTCATTTCTGGGGCAGCTCTTCTTAACATCTCAACTCACCCAACTCCAACAAAAACACACACAGGAACACACACAGACACACACATACCATTGCTGTTGAGTGCTCAAGGAATGCAAACTCATTTTAATATTGATGTAGGCATAATTCCATTTTGAAGAAAAATCTGATGACAAAATAAGTCTAGAATAAAGTCAAATCAAGAGTCTCTTCTGGATGATAAATTTGGGTGTTTCTCCCATAAGACTGCACATCCTTCTATTAGAATGTGTCATGCTGTTCAGGGATCAACCTTACACCTCTAGAAGGAATTAAGTCTAGTGATTAAAAGTGTGAGATTTGAAGTCAGATTTCAAGATGCATGACCTTGGACAAATCCCTTTACCTCTCCATGGCATTGATAAATGGGCATAAGAGTCACTTCTACCTCACAGGGCAATTTTGACAATTAAATGATGTAATACACATAAAGAATGTAAAAAAGTATCTGGCATGTAAGGTACCACTTAAGCATTAACTCATTACAGTTTACACTCCAGCCCTGCTTAAAAGTCTGGTGGAAGAAACTCTCTCATTTGTTAGTATTTTTTCCGAAGCACTAGCAGCTGTAAAATGGGCAGAAAAGTCCCATCAGCACAGCGCAGGCCTGAGGCATTGGGGCAGAACCAGTGCAAACCCCATAGTTTGGGCTGGGTCAGAGGTCAGAGGCTGCATTTTCTTCCTTCCCAGGGGCCCAAGGAAGAGAGAAGAGGAGGAGCCAGCCCTTAGGTGCCCAACTCAAAGGAAAGTATGAGGACTGAGAGGCCAGATCTTCCTGAGCCACAGGAGCTCTAGAAGAAAGCAATGGTTCTGCACATGAGGTGCAGGGCATGGTGGTGTTCACATGGTCATCATGGGGAGACCCCTGGCCCCATAAAACTTTGGTGCACACCTAGACTCTACCACTCCTTAGCTGTGAAGCCTTAAGCAAGTGGCTTCTTCACCTCTGTATCTCTGTTTCCTTCTAGAGAAAGTGAGGCTAGGGATGTAGATATATTGAAGATTATATGGGCGCCAAATGGAAGAAAAATGTGCTTGGATCCCACAGCAGGATGCATTTGAGATGGGAGGCTGGGAAAACAACATTTGGTGAAATCTCAGCCAAAGTGGGAGAATCTCATACTGCTTCAAACAGTCTCATGGAGAAGCAGAAAAGGACAAGGAGAATCTGGAAAGAAGCCAAGATAAATGGCCTCCAGTGACAGCAAAGGGAGAACAAACCCAGATGGCCAGACAACATGCCAGGGATGAAATGTTCCTGTCGGGGGAAGAGGGACAGAGCAGGGTGGCTCTTGTCAAAGGTCAGTGCTGCAAAGAAGTGAAGACAGAGCCAAAGGGAGTGACGATTCCACTTAGCATCAGCCCCAGACAAGACAGTGATGAGCTCACTATAAAACTCAGAATACAAAGCACAAGTGTGCAGCAGACTTGTGCCACATGCACAAAAGTACAGAGAAAGGAGAAGGTATCCTCTGGAACTTTCCATTGGAGTCAACTTAAGGGAAGGTGAGAAGACAATGTTCTGTTTGTTTTTCCTGTCTGTCCTGTTCTGTTTCCTGTCTGTTTTCTGTCTGTTTTTCCTATCCTTCCATAGCTCATTGCCTTCTCCAAAACCATTACCCTCTCCAGAGAACTTTGATTCAAGTAAATGGGTTTTTTCCAAGGTCACAGAGCTAATAACTGAGCCAGGATTCAGATCCACATGTATTATTATCAGATCCTATAGTCATTCTTCCACACTATGAAGCCACCTAGACAACCCATGGAAGTACTTTTCAAGGAAAGATGCTCATGGGTCACCTTCATTTAGTTACAGCAATGGTTTTCAAGGAGAGGATGCATCCCCTCAGGGTACATTTGGTGGGGTCTGGAGTTTGGACTGTCACTACTTTGACACAGGTGCAAGTATTTCTAGCATCTAGCAATCTAGTAGGGAGAAGTACAGGATATTGCTAAGTACCCTAACATGAACAGAACAGCCACAGCAAAGATTATTGAGCCCAAAATGTTGATAGTGAGGAGGTCAAGATGCTCTGATTTACCATGATAGAATGTCCTCCTCTGATGAGTCAGTCAAGAAGCCTTCATCAGTTCATGTTTCTGCTTCCCCAAACATCCCCATTCCTTTAGTACCTCTAGGAAGCATTCTGAAGGGTCAGTTACCACTTTTCACACTAAGGAGAGGGGCAGAATGTACAGGATGCCTGCTTCATCCATGAATAAGCTCCTTGTTCTCAGCATGCTGTTTGTGTAGCCCAGGAAGTCACAATCCATAGTCACAGAGCCTATTATCAACAGATGGCATCAAAGATCAGCTGGTTGTCACTCCATATGTCCCAGAACATGCCTGGTAGTATGATGGCTGACCACACAGAAACACTCTGTATGCTGAATTCCAAATTCTCATCTAGGTGAAAGCCTTCTAATGCCACTTCAGAGGATACCCTTTCTGCATATCCAGTGCCTCCGCAATCATTTGCTTTCCAAGAAGACCAAGCATAAATCATCCTCATGGAATGAGGAATGATCCAAAATGAATAAAGGACAATGGGCTCAGTTGAGTGACAGAAGACAATGATGGTGCAATGTCTGACAAAACTGTAATGACACCTCTGATAGCAGACCCATGCGGTTAGTGTCTTCCTCCCAAATACAGCAAATTACCTAGCAAGGGCACAAAGTCTTGGCAGAATTATTCATTACATGGAAAACAATTTCACACTAGAATAAACAGAAGAGATAGAGAATAAAAAATGCATTGCATTGTCCAGTTCTTAACCTGGGACTTGATATATATTAAAAAAAAAGTCAATTGTTTTCATCAATGACATAAACTCATCTTGTTTAACAAAATAAGATAAAGAGGTCTTGGGGTGGAGAGCCAGATATCTGAGGAAAGGCATCCTGAGATGATAAATATCTAATGTCAAGCCTTCACTCAGACGCAGGCTTCTAAGGGACAGATGCAGCCAAGTTAGTTATGTCTGAGAGCAGAGGAAGGAGAAGCAGCACAGAACATTATAAGAGGAAACAGTATCAGTTACTAGGGAGTTGCTATAAAATATAGAAAGCAAAACATAAAAAAAGGAGTTATTTTTCAATAAAAGCTTCCTGTCTCTCTGTGTGATTTAGTTCCTGCTTTCACATTCTATTCAGTGTCTTGGAAATGCATTTGACTTTATGTGAGGAATCAGAACATGAGATAGGAAGATGTGCTTATTTCCCAAGACAAAGCTGTGTTGTTTTCTTCATCATCTCCTGGACAGATGGACTTTCTGCACTGATGTTAAACCATTCAAGAGGCATTCAAAAGAAAACACTTTACTCCTAGAGTAAATGGGCTTTCATACTTATAGATCCATGATGCAAACAAATAGGAAACATTCTACCTTTGATTACTGGAACTGAAGTTGTATGTGTTAAGAGTCTCCCGGGCTTTCTGGAGCAAGACACCAGAGCATGTGGCAGGGAAAATGATCAAGTTATATTCCGGGCAGTGGAAGTGTTCTATAATAAACTAGAATTGTTTTTTCTGTCTAAGATGATGGTTGCAGTGCTCCCTGGAGTATAGACGTGCCCTTGAAAATCGCTTACATTTTGCAGAGCCTGTAATTCTCTTATGCCTTATAATCCATGACCCTATCTGTTTGCTTCCAGACATCGACAAGAAGAGTAGGATGATGCATTAAGTTGCAGTTAAGCATCTAGTTGTTTCTGGATGATCAGCCAGTAACACGATGGCCAAGGCATTTCAGACATTCTTGAGCATGACTTGCATGACCAGTCTAATTCACACATGAAAATGTATAAGAAAAATATGTAATGAGCTTCTCCAAAGCAAATGTGCCTATGTAGACAAAGGTTATTTATTTTATTAAAATACACACTAAGTTCTGTAAGGAGCAAAGTCCCCTTCCTTATTCTCTAATGTGTCCTGAGTACCATTTAGAGCTTTGCTCACAGTAGCCACATAATCAATCATTAGTAAGTAAATGAATAAATCTGTTTTATTCATTACAGAAAAGTCTTCTCATTTCCTTGTTCTGGATCCCCCTCATCCAACTCTCTAGCCCTTTCCTTTCTCCACAAACTGACCATTCCAACAGGAGATGACAGACCACAGAATTGAGCTTTTGTCTGAGGGCTCTGGATCATGGAGAAAGGACAGTTGGGGTCTAGTCCTTCTGAAGCACATATAAGGCTCTCATAAAGCCTTCCCAGGGAAAGAATGAAGCAAGAAGGAAGGCTGAGCCTGGGAGTATGGCCTAAAAGAGCATGGAAGGTGCTCTAACTAATGGAAGCTGTGTGCAATTTTAAGAGATGAGAGAGAAGCCAGACACCACAGAGAAACTCAGCCAGGAAACTGGAAAACAAGGATCTCTCTTAATGATAAGAGCTGCAATGTTCTTTAATTTCTAAAACATTTTGTTAAACATTCTAAAAACCTCATTAGCCTTAAACATCAGGAGGCTTTACTTATGCTGGTATAGGAGCTTTCTAGATACGCGTGTGTGTGGCTGCCCCACAAACCTTACATAAATCAGGATGATTAAAGAAGCTGTTAATAGGTACTATCCCCAGACCCAGACAGGGACAGGCTCCTGAGACCACTCAGGTGACAGGGCAACAAGTGGGGCATGCCTCTTGTTTAGTTGAATGAGAATTCTGTGCTGTGTGTAGAAGATGCTGGGAAAAACTTTCTCCTCCAAAATATTACTTTTCTGGACTGCCATGTGCCTGAAATTCTTCATCATAGTTCTAAACTTGATTTTATATCTTCCTTCCCCAGGTGTCTGCTACTCTCAGGGCTACATAATCCAGAAGCCACGCTACACCTTGAACCTGTCTTATGAATTAATGCATTCATTTTCTCCACTGTGGGACAGCAAGGACTGGCCTTTTGCTGGGATGTAGAAATGTGCTCTACTGTTGCAGGAGAGGTGCTAGAGCAAAAGTATTAAAGGGCCTGACCCAAAAGTCTAGGCCCTAGAAAAGAAAAATTCCCTGAGCATCTGGCCACCATGAAAATAAATGGCTATGGAAATGTCAAGAGGAAAGGAGACAGGACCAAAGGAGCTGTGGGGGTCCCAAAGAGTCCCATGTCTGTGTGGCTGAGCCCTCCAAGTCTGCACCTCCAGCCCTTCCTCCATCTCTGCTCACAGGGCTCACTGAGGCCCATGGTCTTACCTTAGGAGTGCCTGACCCACTGTGGGCATCACCCAGGGCCATTCAGGCATGACAGGTCAACTAACATGACATTTATATGATGTTATCTTAATTCTACTCACTCTCCATCTCCCCATGGGGAGTCATATGTGTCTGTGGAATGAAAATAGGTAAACATTAATTATTACTTAATAAAGGCACTTGTGAAAATTTGCTGTGCATGGACAGGTAAAAAGCTCAGGAGCCACAAATCTAGAAACCTCTGATTTTTTGGAAACTTGAAACACTCTGTGTTTATATAAGTAAGGTAAACAAGGATGATGAGCACTACTTGTAGGTCAAAGAGGTATTGTAGGGAGGGATACTTTTGTTTTCCATGGAAATTTTGACCATGAAACAATGTTCAAAGAATCAATCACCTACTGTCACCCTGAAAGTATGGCACAAATAAATGCACCATGGCCCAAAAGGGAGAAGTTAACCCAAGGACAAAGAACAAATATTAGAGGCAGAGCCAGGCCCCAAGGCCTTTAACCAGTGACCTCCAGCTGCTGGGAGAGAAGTCAGTGAAGGTCAGAGCCCTCCCCAAAACCAACACCTAATCCTCCTGAACAGTCCTTGCTCAGTCTTTTCCAGGCCTTGCCTGTGCCTCAGCACCCCAAAATTCTTCCCTCATTGAATTTCAGTCTTGACGTTTTTTGCCTCTGCTGAGAGAGCCTGGCCTCCCTCCTTCTGTCTATATGATGCTGAGAGCAAGAGAGGCCATTTATCATTTTAAGGGGATTCTCACACTCAGATAGTACAGGTCTCTAATTTATTGGTGCTGTAGGATGAGAGACAAGGCAATCATCGCTGACTGATTCTGTGAGGCCTTTTAGCATAACCCCAGAGACAACCTCAGCTAATCCATCTGGTCTTGGCATAGTTTCACCCCCAACCCCTGCACTTCACACCCCAATCCCTGACCTGGACTGTTCTGCATTCACTGGGCACTCACTGGTCCCCACTTCCTCTCTCTCACCATTATACGCTTCTCAATTTCAACTTGCATAAATGCCGTGACTGAGAATGGCTGTCCATTATAAGTGTAATGGGGTCACATCAGTTGGCTGTCCCACGCTGCACAGACTTCTGCCTCTGAGGTCTCCCTTCCTCACCAAATTTCCTCTAGTGGATGAAAGAGTCTTGCTGTACCAGCTGATCTGAGCCCTCATCTACTACTTACTGGCAACCTTCTCCCAACCAGTCCATAGATGGTCCAAGGGTGCTGAGTCCAAGGGACTCAGGGATGGACACTGAGACAGTGGAGAAAATCAGCACCTCTGGTTCCCCTGGGCTGAGGAGGAGATGGAGCAGGGCAAGACCCCAGGGGTTTCTGCTGGGGATACCATCACTTGGCTGGAGGGCTGGGAACATATCTGACTAGGAGAGATATTTCCATACAAGGGAAACTGCTGGAAGACAGAAATTATTACCACAGTTTTGTCATATACAAGCTGCATCCCTCCAGTCCTATCAACCACTTCAAACCATACTATCTCTCTGAGACTCAGTTCCCTCCAATAAGATATCTCTGACTGCCCAGCTACCATACAAATAGGTGTGGAGCTAAATTAAATACTATCATTTATAACACTAAGTATATCTCACCTGAGAGTTACTCAGGTTTCACCCACTTAGGAGCACCAAGGAGGTCACATCCAGTTATCTGGACATTCCCTGACTCTGAAGTACCATGATGTATGATATTCCTCTCCCTGGAAGGACAATCCTCATGCCCTCCTGCTGTCCTGTCATCAGTTTAGCCGAGGTAGGACACACCCGGGCAACGATGCCTCAGGATTTCTTGCTACTGCTATATCTCATCATGCTAGACCACTGCACAAAGACATTTGTGAGTCTCATCTTATTTAATCCCCATAGTGATCCTACCTGATACTGTTGTCATCCTTTTTAGAGATGAAGAAACATAAGTCTTTTAGAGGTGAAGTAACTTCTCCAAGGTCTCACAAGCAGTGGTGATGGAAACAGATTTGAACCTGTGGGTCCCAGGCCTGAGACTTCTACTGTTTTGGTTTGTTTTGGCTGTTCTCAGAGACCACAAATCCTGGTCTGCTTCCGCAGAATTTCTTACAGTGAAGTCTCTCTCCAGGATGGTCAACACCCACTTCTTTGGGAGAAGCCAGACTCCCCTTGACCCCAGAAAGTACCAGTATTCACATTTAGACATCCTTCATCATCCAGAACCAAACCACAAGTCCCACAGAAAGACACTTCCTTGTTCACACCTGAACTCAAGCCCACATTCCAGGCCTGGTCTCCTGTCTCACAATCAGTATCTTCCAGGGAAAAGGTACCTTGGCATCCTTCAAGGGCCACCTCACCACCCATCCCCAGGGTCTTACCTCTCCCTTGGTCAACAGCACAATCATGAGAGAAACCACTACCAACAGTAGTGGGAGTGTTGATTCCTCATGGTCATTTATTCTAAATTTAAAAACAAATGTATCTCTTTTCATTTTTATATTTTCTAACCCCATATTATTCAATATTTCAGTGTACTTAAGTTTAACTTTTATTAGGAGCCCAAGCTGTAAGCTTTCTGCCCACCATGCTCTGCCATGGTTTAAGCAGAGACAATGACCCTGCTTCATGATTGTTGTGTGTTATAAAATTATCACACGAGAATCACAGGGAGTGTAACGAATGCCTAGAAATGAGAAAGCAATTGTCTTTTAAACCTATATGGCCATTAATTATGTGTTGCTTTAGCATCAAGTGTACATTTTTGAACTTTAAAAATATCTTTTGTTGATTAACTTGCTTATTTATATGCCTTATCTTCTTAATTTCTAAGTTACTTGAATTATTTTTGGATAGATTTCATTTATCAGGCTACTTCCATGTGCTAGATAAGTCATAGGTGATCTGTCTGTCCTATTTATTCAGTACTCATGGTTACTCTGTGAGTTCATCTGAAGTGCAATGTGACTTGTCTAGTGTCACAGTTTGTGTGAGAGAGTCTGACTCCTGGCCTGTCTGACTGCCAGAACATACTGGTTGCTCTACAAGGGTTGTCAGAACATGGCCAAGCCCTGTCCTTCCTTAACCAAGTGCTATGAGCAACAGAGTCTTTTCTGAAGAATTTCATATTCCTATTATTAGAAACAGGTAATGAGTAGGGGGTGACCAATATTTCCAGGCTCAATCATCTTGAGATTTACTCGATGAAAAGGGGACCCCATTTTTTTAAAGTAATGAATTTTTTTTTGTACTTGATGTGTATTTTCTTTTCCTTTTTCCCATTTGGAGAACCAGGTATGTAATTATTAAGACATTTAAAAATAACTACATCTAAGAGGATATTTAGAAAACCATCACAAGAAAAATAACACACTTGGAAAGGACCTGAGAAGACATTAAACTTTCACTACAGGCTGATCTCTGGCAAAGAGATCTTCAACATTAAAAATGAATCAAACCTTGGGAACAGGGAATAATCTGACTTCCAGAGTTACCATAAAGATTCAAATGTCCAGTTTTCAGCAACAACAAAAACATCACAAGGCATGTGAAGAAACAGGAAAGTATGGCCCATTTAAAGGAACGAAATGAACTGACAGAAGCCAACCCAGGGAAAACTAAACACTGAAGCAGCTACAGAAAGACTAGAAAACATCTGTTTGAAAGCTTCTTAAAGAGAAGAAGGAAGACATAGTCAAAGACAAGAAAATGATGTATTAACAAAATAAGAATATCAACAAAGAGAAAGGAATCATAAAAAATTCTGGAGTTGCAAAGTATAATAATTAAAATCATTATAGAAATTCAAAAGAAAACGTGAGCTGTCAGAAGAATCAGTAAACTTTAAGACAGAAAATTGAAATTGCTGTGTCTGAAGAACATTAAGAAAAAGTAAGGAAGGGAAGTAAACAAAACTTAAGGGACTTGTGAAACATCATTAAGTATATGAACATAGGCATTCTTGGAGTCCCAGAAGAGAGAGAGAAAGGGGCTGAAAAACAATTTGAAGAAACAATAAAAAATTTTCTAAGTTTGATGTAATATATGAATGTGTAAATCCAACAAACTCAAGCAAAGTCCAATTAGGATAGATTTAAACAGACTCACACAGAGAACTATTAAAATCAAAAGACAAAGACAAAGAGAATCTTGAAACTAGTAAGAGAAAAGTGACTTGACACCTACGAAGCATTCTCAATAAAATTATCAGTTTATTTCTCATCAGAAACCTTGGAACCAGAAAGTAGTGTGTTCATATATTCAAAGTGCTGAAGAAAACCAAAACAGTGTCAGTTGAGAGTTTTATATTCTGTAAAACTATTGTTCAAAAATGAGGATGAAATTAAAACATTATCAGATAAGCAAAAGCTGAG
Organism: Acinonyx jubatus; assembly: GCF_027475565.1. Classification (NCBI taxonomy): domain Eukaryota; kingdom Metazoa; phylum Chordata; class Mammalia; order Carnivora; family Felidae; genus Acinonyx; species Acinonyx jubatus. The sequence continues at coordinate 82,092,120 of NC_069390.1, forward strand.
AGAATTTATTACCATTGGATTTGCCATGCAAGGTATGTTAAGGATTCCTTCAGGTGGAAATTAAAGGACACAAGACATCATCACAAAACTATATAAAGGTATGAAGATCTCTGATAAAGGTAAATATAGTTGGGCAATTATAAAAGCTGGCATTATTGTAATTTTGACTTGTAATTCCACTTTTTCTTCTCAATGTGATTTCAAAGACAAATGTATAAAAATAATCATTAATAAATGTTGCTGGTCACAGAATTTGTAAAGATGTAATTTTTGACACTAGTAACAGAAAGAAGGGAAATGGAGCTGTAAAGGAATAGAGGTTTGTATGATGATGAAGTTAAGTTGGTATAAATTCAAGTTACATTGTTGTAGCTTTAGACTATTAAATATAATATCCATGGTAATCATAAAAAGTACATATAGAATAAATAAAAAAAGAAATAAGGAAAAAAATGTCAAAATGTTTTACTACAAAGAAGTATCTGAACACAAAAGAAGATAATGGAAGACATGAGGGACCAAAATCTGTAAGGCATATAGCAAAACGACTATTCTCTTTCTTACCAGTAGTTACTTTAAATGTAAATTGATTAAATCTTTAATCAAAAGACAAAAATGAGAAGATTTTTTTAAAAGAATTCAGTGTGCTCCTCACCAAGGGACTTAAATCATACCCACATAAGAAGGTTGAAGTTCAGGGTGGGAAAAACCTTTTGGGCAAATAATAAATATACAGATTGCTTGCTTATTTCAGTATCAGACAAAATAGGCTTCAAACCAACAAAGGTTAAAAGAGTAAGGGACATTATATATTAACAAAATGTTCACTACAGCAAGAAGATATAAAAAGTATTAATAACTATACACCTAATAACACTCTCAAAATATATGAAACAAACACTGAGAAAATTGAAGGGAGTAATAGACAATTCTACAACAATGGTTGGATATTTCAATACTTCACTTTCATTGACGGATAGAACAAGTAGACAGAAAATAAGTAAGGAAATAGAGAACTTAATAACACAATACATAAACAAGACCACACAGGCTTGTTTGGTCCAATCTATCCTAATTGCAGTTTGTTGAGTTTATTGGATTTGTACTTGTTTAGAATGAAACGTTCTATTCACAGAAGACCACACATCCTTCTCAAGTGCGATATAGGAAAAATTTCAAGATAGACCATATGATAAGGCAACAAAACAAGTCTTAATGCATTTAAAAATATAGATACCATACAATGCATTTTCTCTGACCATGATGAGATTGAGTTAAAAGCTAAAAGATTCACAGATATGTGAAAATTAAATAACACACACCCAAATATTAAGTTAAATAAGAAACTTTATTCTTTAAAAGAGAAAGAAATTAGATAATTCCTTGACACTGTTGAAAATGAAAACTCATCACACCAAAAGTTAAGGCGTACAGCAAAAACAATATAAGAAGGAGATTGTAGCTATAAATTCTTACATTAAAATAAGAAGAAAGGCCATAAATCAAAACCTAAATTTATATCTTAAGGAACTAGAAAAAGAAGAGCAAACTAAACTTAAATCTAAAAGAAGGAAGGAAATAAAGATTAGAGTAGTGATAAATAAAATAGAGAATAAAAAAAACAGTAGAGAAAATCAACAAGATTTGGTTTTTTGAAAATATCAACAAAATTGACGAATATTTTGCTTTCTTGCTTAAGAAAATAAAGAGAAAACTTAAGTAACTAAAATTAAAAAATGAAGAAATATTACCATTGACTTTACAGAAATTTTACAGAAAGATTATAAAAGAATTCTATAAACAATGGTACAGCAACAAATGGAGAATCTATATAAAATCAACAAAGTCCTAAAAATATGCAAGACATCAAGACTGAATCATACAAAATATACAAAATCTGAAAAGACCTATAACTAGTAAGGAGATTGAATAATCAAGAACCTTCCAACAATGAAAATTTCTAGACCAGAAGAATTCTAGCAAATATTTAAAGAATTAACAGCAACTCTTCTGAAACTTATAAAAAATAAAATAGGAGGAAATACTTGCTAATTCATTCTATGAGAATAGCATTACCCTGATACCAAAACCAGATAAGAAAATTGTAGATAAATAACCCTTATGAATATAGATGCAAAAATATCCAACAAAATATTAGCAATTGAATTCAATAACATATTAAAATAATTTTTATTATGACCAAGTGGTCTTTATTCCAGAATGCAAGGGTGGTTTAACATAAGAAAATCAACCCGTGTAATGCATTTCATTAAGAACAGAGGGGGTCAGAGTCAAATTCACAAAAATGCTCAGGCAAGGAGAAAATCATGAAAGCAGCAATGGAAAAAAAGTCCCTATCTACAAGGGAACACAGATCAGGTTTGCAGCAGACCTACCCACAGAAACTTGGCAGGCCAGAAAGGAGTGGCAGGATATATTCACTGTGCTGAATGAGAAAAATATGCAGCCAAGAATTCTTTATCCAGCAAGGCTGTCATTCAAAATAGAAGAAGGGATAAAAAGTTTCCCAGACAAACAAAAATTAAAAGAGTTGTGACCACTAAAACAGCCCTGCAAGAAATTTTAAGGGGGACTCTCTGAGGGAAGAAAAGATGGAAACAAAGAAATATATATATATATATATAGAGAGAGAGAGAGAGAGAGAGAGAGTGAGTGAGAGAGAGAGAGAGAAAGGACCAGAGAACACCAACTCTTCAAGCATCATAATTGCAATAAATTCATATCTTTCAGTACTCACTGTAAACATAAATGGACTCAATGTTTCAATCAAAAGACATAGGATAACAGAATGGATAAGAAAACAAGATCCATCTATTTGCTGTTTACAAGAGACCCACTTGAGACCTAAAGACACCTTCAGATTGAAAATAAGGGGATGGGGAACCATCTATCATGCTAATGGTTAACAAAAGTAAGCCGGAGTAGCCATACTTATATCAGACAATCTAGACTTTAAAATAAAGACTGTATCAAGAGATGCAGAAGGGCCTTATGTCACAATCAAGGGGTCTATCCACCAAGAAGACCTAACAATTGTAAACATTTATGCACCAAATGTGGCAGCACACAAATATATAAATCAATTAATCACAAACATAAAGAAATCCATCGATAGTAATACCATAATAGTAGGAGACTTCAACAACCCACTCACAGCAATGGACAGATCATCTAATCAAAAAACCAACAAAGAAACAATGGCTTTAAATGACACACTGGACCATATGAACTTAACAGATATATTCAGAACATTTTATCCTAAAGCAGAATATACATTCTTCTCCAGCGCACATGGAATGTTCTCCAGAATAGACCATATACTAGGACACAAATCAGCCTAAGAGAGTACAAAAAGATCGAGATCATACCGTGCATATTTTCCAACCACAATGCCATGAAACTCGAAATCAACCACAAGAAAAAATTGGAAAGGTAACAAATACTTGGAGACTGAAGAACATCCTACTAAAGATGAATGGGCTAACCAAGCAGTTAGAAAAGATATTAAAAAGTATATGGAAGTCAATGGAAATGATAGCACCACAACCCAAAACCTCTAGGATGCAGCAAAGGCTGCATTCTCTATAAGAGGAAAGTATATAGCAATCCAGGCCTTCCTAAAGAAGGAAGAAAGATCTCAGATACACAACCTAACATTACGCCTTAAGGAGCTGGAAAAGGAGCAGCAAAGAAAACCCCAAACCATCAGAAGACAGGAAATAATAAAGATTAGAGCAGAAATTAATGGAATCAAAAGCAAAACAAACAAACAAAAAAACCAGTAGAACAGGTCAATGAAACCAGAAGCTGGTTCTTTGAAAGAATTAATAAAATCGATAAACAACTAGCCAGCCTGATCAAAAAGAAAAAGGAAAGGACCCAAATAAATGAAATAAAGAACAGAGTAGAGATCATAACCAACACAGCAGAAATAAAAACAATAATAAGAGAATATTATGAGAAATTATATGCCAATAAAATTGGCAATCTGTAAGAAATGGACAAATTCCTAGAAACATATACACTACCAAAACTGAAACAGGAAGAATTAGAAAATTGAAACAGACCCATAACCAGTAAGGAATTTGAATTAGTAATAAAAAATCTGCGAAAAAAAAAAAAAAAAAAAAAACAAGAGTCCAGGGCCAGATGGCTTTCCAGGGGAATTCTACCAAACATATAAGGAAAAGTTAACACCTATTCTCTTGAAGCTGTTCCAAAAATAGAAACGGAAGGAAAACTTCCAAACTCTTTCTATGAAGCCAGCATTACCTTGATTCAAAAACCAGAGACCCCACAAAAAAGGAGAACTACAGACCAATTTCCCTGATGAACATGGATGCAAAAATCCTCACCCAGATATTAGCCAATGGGATCCCACAATACATTAAAAAAAATATTCACCACGACCAAGTGGGATTTATACCTGGGATGCAGGGCTGGTTCAATATCTGAAAAACAATTAATGTGATTCATCATAACAATAAAAGAAAGGACAAGAACCATATGATCCTCTCAATAGATGCAGAGAAAGCATTTGACAAAATAGAGCATCCTTTCTTGATAAAAACCCTCAAGAAAGTAGGGATAGGAGCATACCTCGAGGTCATAAAAGCCATATCTGAATGACCCAACGCTAATATCATCCTCAATGGGGAAAAACTGAGAACTTTCCCCCTAGGGTCAGGAACAAGACAGGGATGTCCACTCTTGCCACTGTTATTCAACACAGTATTGGAAGTCTTAGCCTCTGCAATCAGACAACACAAAGAAATAAAAGGCATCCAAATCAGCCAGGAGTAGGTCAAATTTTCACTCTTCGCAGATGACATGATATATCGAAATGGAAAACCCAAAAGATTCCACCAAAAAAAATGCTAGAATTGATTCATGAATTCAGCAAAGTTGCAGGATATAAAATCAATGCACAGAAATTGGTTGCATTCCTATACACCAACAATCAAGTGACAGAAAGAGAAATCAATCCCATTTACAGTTGCACACACACACACACACACACACACACACACAAAACCCCATAAAATAACTAGGAATAAATATAATCAAAGAGGTGAAATATCTATACACTGAAAACTATAGACAGCTTATGAAAAAAATTGAAGAGGACACCAAAAAATGAAAAAAGATTCCATGCGCCTCGATAGGAAGAACAAATATTGTTAAAATGTCGATACTACCCAAAGCAATCTACATATTCAATGCAATCCCTATCAAAATAACACCAGCATTCTTCACAGAGCTAGAACAAATAATCCTAAAATTTGTGTGGAACCAGAAAAGACCCCGAATAGCCAAAGCAATCTTGAAAAAGAAAACCAAAGCAGGAGGCATCACAATTCCAGACTTCAAGCTGTACTACAAAGCTGTAATCATCAAAACAGTATGGTACTGGCACAAGAACAGATACTCAGATCAATGGAAGAGAATAGAGATCCCAGAAATGGACCCACAAATGTATTGCCAACTAATCTTTGACAAAGCAGGAAAGAATATCCAATGAAATCAAGACAATCTGTTCAGCAAGTGGTGCTGGGAAAACTGGACAGCGACATGCAGAAGAATGAACCTGGACCACTTTCTTACACCATCCACAAAAATAAACTCAAAATGGATGAAAGACCTCAATGTAAGACAGGAAGCCATCAAAATCCTCAAGGAGAAATCAGGCAAAAACCTCTTTGAAAATCTTGGCTGCAGCAACTTCTTACTCAACACATCCCCAGAGGCAAGGGAAACAAAAGTAAAAATGAACTACTGGGACCTCATCAAAATAAAAAGCTTCTGCACGGTGAAGGAAACAATCAGCAAAACTAAAAGGCAACCGACAGAATGGGAGAAGATATTTGCAAACGACATATCAGATAAAGGGTTAGTATCCAAAATCTATAAACAACTTATCAAACTCAACACTCAAAAAACAAATAATCCAGTGAAGAAATGGGCAAAAGACATGAACAGACATTTCCCCAAAGAAGACATCCAGATGCCCAACCAACACATGAAAAAATGCTCCACATCACTCATCATCTGGGAAATAAAAATGAAAACCACAATGAGATACCACCTTACACCTGTCAGAATGGCTAACATTAACAGCTCAGGCAACAATAGATGTTGGCAAAGATGCAGAGAAAGAGGATCTCTTTTGCATTGTTGGTGGGAATGCAACCTGGTGCAACCACTCTGGAAAACAGTATGGAGGTTCCTCAAAAAACTAAAAATAGAACTACCCTGCAACACAGCATTTGCACTACTAAGCATTTATCCACGGGATACAAGTGTGCTGTTCAAAGGGACATAGGCACCCCATGTTTATAGCAGCACTATCAACAATAGCCAAAGTATGGAAAGAGCCCAAATGTCCATGGATGGATGAATGGATATATATATATATATATATATATATATATATATATATATATATATATATATTACTCAGCAATAAAAAGAATGAAATCTTTCCATTTGCAACTACGTGGATGGAACTGCAGGGTATTACACTAAGTGAAATAAGTCAGTCAGAAAAAGACAAAAATCATATGACTTGACTCGTATGAGGACTTTAAGAGACAAAACAGATGAACATAAGGGAAGGGAAACAAAAATAATATAAAAACAGGGAGGGGACAAAACAGAAGAGACTCATAAAAATGGAGAACAAACTGAGGGTTACTGGAGGGGTTGTGGGAGGGGGGTTGTGCTAAATGGGTAAGGGGCATTAAGAAATTTACCCCTGAACTCTGTTGCACTATACGCTAACTAATTTACAAGTAAATTTAAAAAAATAAAAAATAAACTAAAAAATAAAATAAAAAAAGAAAGGGGAAAAAACACATGATAACCTCAACTGATTCAGAAAAGGCATTTAATAGTACTCTACATACTGTAATAACAAAAACTCTCAGAAAATTATGAATAGAGGTAAAATTCTTCAACATGGTAAATAATATTTGGGAAAAAAACACAAATAACATCATACTCAACAGGGAAAGACCGAAACTTTTCCTCTAATATTAAGACCAATATAAGAGTGCTCACTTTCACTGCTGTGTTTTAACACTGTACTGAAGATCTAGTCAGACATAGTATGCAATAGAAGAAATAAAAAGAAACCAAACTGCAAAGGAAAATGAAAAACTATCTCTATTCACAGATAACATTTTACCATAAAATAGAACTTTCCAGGAATCCATAGGAAGCTATTAGGGCTAATAAACAATTTCAGTAGAATTTCAGGGTAGAAGATCAGCACACAAAAATAAGTTATGTTTATCTATATTGGCACTGGACAGTCCAAAAAGGAAACAAAATCAACTTCATTTCTAGTAGCACTTAAAATAATTGAATGCTTAGAAATAAATCTAACCAAGGAGGTAAAGGTTTGTACACTGCAAACAAAGCATTGCTAAAAGAAATTTAGAAAGACAAGAAAAGAGAAAGGCATCTAGTGTTCATGGGCAGGAATACTTAACATTATTAACATGTCACTACTACCCAAAGTGAAATACACATTCATCACAACCCTTATCAAAATTCCAATGGCCTTTTTTAGAAAAATGAAAAAGTCAGTCCTTAAGTTCATATCAATTGCAAGGGAACCTGATACTCAAAAATATTTTTCAAAAGAAGAATAAAATTGAATTTGCACATCCCAACTTCAAAACTTACAGTATTTAAAGATAGAAAAGTTTAGTAGTTAAGACAGTATGATACTAGCCTTAAAACAGACATATATCAGAGGAATAGAATAGACGTCCCAGAAATAAACCCTCATATGCATGATTCATTGATTTTCAACGAAGGTCCAAATTTAGCCAATAGAGGAAGAACAGTCTTTTGAACAAACAGTGTTGAGAAAATTGCATACATGCATACATAAGAAAAAATCTCTCCATTTTCCTATACCATGTAGAGAAATTAATTCAAAATAGATGAGAGGCCCAAACTTAAGGGCTAATACTATAATAAAACTCTTAGAAGAAAACTTTAAGGACAATTTTTGTAACATTATATTTCACAAACTTTATAGATCTGACACCAAAAGCTCAGGAAACAAAATAATATATAGATAAATTAGACATTATAAAAATTAAGAAATTTTGTGTATCAAATGATACTATCAAGAAAGGACAGAGATAACCTTCAAAATGGAGACCATTTGCTAATCATGTATATGAGAATGTATTAATATACAAAATATATATGGAACTCCTACAACATAAAAACAAAACAAACAACAACAACAAAAACACATATTTTTGAAATATTGAAAGGATTTGGGGACGCCTGAGTGGCTCAGTTGGAAGCTTTTTATTTTATTTTTTATTTTTATTTATTTTTTTCAATATATGAAATTTATTGTCAAATTGGTCTCCATACAACACCCAGTGCTCATCCCAAAAGGTGCCCTCCTCAATACCCATCACCCACCCATACCTCCCTCCCAACCCCATCAACCCTCAGTTTGTTCTCAGTTTTTAGGAGTCTCTTATGCTTTGGCTCTCTCCCACTCTAACCTCTTTTTCTTTTTTTCCTTCCCCTCCCCCATAGGTTTCTGTTCAGTTTCTCAGGATCCACATAAGAGTGAAACCATATGGTATCTGTCTTTCTATGTATGGCTTATTTCACTTAGCATCACACTTTCCAATTCCATCCACATTGCTACAAAGGGCCATATTACGTTCTTTCTCATTGCCATGTAGTACTCCATTGTGTATAGAAACCACAATTTCTTTATCCATTCATCAGTTGATGGACATTTAGGCTCTTTCCATAATTTGGCTATTGTTGACAGTGCTGCTATAAATATTGGGGTACAAGTGTCCCTATGCATCAGTAATCCTGTATCCCTTGGGTAAATTCCTAGCAGTGCTACAGCTGGGTCATTGGGTAGGTCTATTTTTAATTTTCTGAGGAACCTCCCACTGTTTTCCAGAGTGGCTGCACCAATTTGCATTCCCACCAACAGTGCAAGAGGGTTCCCATTTCTCCACATCCTCTCCAGCATCTATAGTCTCCTGATTTGTTCATTTTGGTCACTCTGACTGGCGTGAGGTGATATCTGAGTGTGGTTTTGATTTGTATTTCCCTGATGAGGAGCGACGTTGATCATCTTTTCATGTGCCTGTTGGCCACCCGGATGTCTTCTTTGGAGAAGTGTCTATTCATGTTTTCTGCCCATTTCTTCACTGGGTTATTTGTTTGTCGGGTGTGGAGTTTGGTGAGCTCTTTATAGATTTTGGATACTAGCCCTTTGTCCGATACGTCATGTGCAAATATCTTTTCCCATTCCGTTGGTTGCCTTTTAGTTTTATTGGTTGTTTCCTTTGCTGTGCAGAAGCTTATTATCTTCATAAGGTCCCAGTAATTCATTTTTGCTTTTAATTCCCGTGCCTTTGGGGATGTGTCAGGTAAGAAATTGCTACGGCTGAGGTCAGAGAGGTCTTTTCCTGCTTTCTCCTCTAGGGTTTTGATGGTTTCCTGTCTCACAATCAGGTCCTTTATCCATTTTGAGTTTATTTTTGTGAATGGTGTGAGAAAGTGGTCTAGTTTCAACCTTCTGCATGTTGCTGTCCAGTTCTCCCAGCACCATTTGTTAAAGAGACTGTCTTTTTTCCATTGGATGTTCTTTCCTGCTTTGTCAAAGATTAGTTGGCCATACGTTTGTGGGTCTAGTTCTGGGGTTTCTATTCTATTCCATTGGTCTATGTGTCTGTTTTTGTGCCAATACCATGCTGTCTTGATGACTACAGCTTTGCAGTACAGGATAAAGTCTGAGATTGTGATGCCTCCTGCTTTGGTCTTCTTCAAAATTACTTTGGCTATTCGGGGCCTTTTGTGGTTCTATATGAATTTTAGGATTGCTTGTTATAGTTTCAAGAAGAATGCTGGTGCAATTTTGATTTGGATTGCATTGAATGTGTAGATAGCTTTGGGTAGTATTGACATTTTGACAATATTTATTCTTCCAATCCATGAGCAGGGAACGTCTTTCTATTTCTTTCTATCTTCTTCAATTACCTTCATAAGCTTTCTATAGTTTTCAGCATACAGATCTTTTATGTCTTTGGTTAGATTTATTCCTAGGTATCTTATGCTTCTGGGTGCAATTGTGAATGGGATCAGTTTCTTTATTTGTCTTTCTGTTGCTTCATTGTTAGTGTATAAGAATGCAACTGATTTCTGTACATGGATTTTGTATCCTGCAACTTTGCTGAATTCATGTATCAGTTCTAGCAGACTTTTGGTGAAGTCTATCGGATTTTCTGTATATAATATCATGTCATCTGCAAAAAGTGAAAGCTTGACTTCATCTTTGCCAATTTTGATGCCTTTGATTTCCTTTTGTTTTCTGATTGCTGATGCTAGCACTTCCAACACGATGTTAAACAACAGCGGTGAGAGTGGGCATCCCTGTCGTGTTCCTGATCTCAGGGAAAAAGCTCTCAGTTTTTTCCTATTGAGAATAATGTTAGCTGTGGGCTTTTCATAAATGGCTTTGATGATGTTTAAGTATGTTCCTTCTATCCCGACTTTCTCAAGGGTTTTTATTAAGAAAAGATGCTGAATTTTTTCAAAGGCCTTTTCTGCATCGTTTGACAGGATCATATGGTTCTTATCTTTTCTTTTATTAATGTGATGTATCACGTTGATTGATTTCCAAATGTTGAACCAGCCCTGCATCCCAGGAATGAATCCCACTTGATCATGGTGAAAAATTCATTTTATATGCTGTTGAATTCGATTTGCTAGTATCTTATTGAGAATTTTTGCATCCATATTCATCAGGGATATTGGCCTGTAGTTCCCTTTTTTTTACTGGGTCTCTGTCTGGTTTAGGAATCAAAGTAATATTGGCTTCATAGAGTTAGTCTGGAAGTTTTCCTTCCCTTTCTATTTCTTGGAATAGCTTGAGAAGGATAGGTATTATCTCTGTTTTAAACGTCTGGTAGAACTTGCTTGGGAAGCCATCTGGTCCTGGACTCTTATTTGTTGGGAGATTTTTGATAACCGATTCAATTTCTTCGCTGGGTATGGGTCTGTTCAAGCTTTCTATTTCCTCCTGATTGAGTTTTGGAATAGTGTGGGTGTTTAGGAATTTGTCCATTTCTTCCAGGTTGTCCAGTTTGTTGGCACATAATTTTTCATAGTATTCTCTGGTAATTGTTTGTATCTCTGAGGGATTGGTTGTAATAATTCCATTTTCATTCATGATTTTATCTATTTGGGTCATCTCCCTTTTCTTTTTGAGAAGCCTGGTTAGCGGTTTGTCAATTTTGTTTATTTTTTCAAAAAACCAACTCTTGGTTTTGTTGATCTGCTTTACAGATTTTTTATATTCTATATTGTTTATTTCTGCTCTGATCTTTATTATCTCTCTTCTTCTGCTTGGTTTAGGCTGCCTTGCTGTTCTACTTCTATTTCCTTTAGGTGTGCTGTTAGATTTTGTATTTGGGATTTTTCTTGTTTCTTGAGATAGGTCTCGATTGCGATGTATTTTCCTCTCAGGACTGCCTTCGCTGCATCCCAAAGCGTTTGGATTGTTGTATTTTCATTTTCATTTGTTTCCATATATTTTTTAAATTTCTTCTCTAATTGCCTGGTTGACCCACTCATTCATTCTTTAGTAGGGTGTTCTTTAACCTCCATGCTTTTGGAGGTTTTCCAGACTTTTTTCCCGTGGTTGATTTCAAGCTTCATAGCATTGTGGTCTGAAAGTATGCATGGTATAATTTCAATTATTGTATACTTATGAAAGGCTGTTTTGTGACCCAGTATGTGATCTATCTTGAAGAATGTTCCATGTGCACTCGAGAAGAAAGTATATTCTGTTGCTTTGGGATGCAGAGTTCCAAATATATCTGTCAAGTCCATCTGATCCAAGGTATCATTCAGGGCCCTTGTTTCTTCGTTGACCATGTGTCTAGATGATCTATCCATTTCTGTAAGTGGAGTGTTAAAATCCCCTGCAATTACCACATTCTTGTCAATAAAGTTGCTTATGTTTATGAGTTATTGTTTTATATATTTGGGGGCTCTGGTATTCGGCACATAGACATTTGTAATTGTTAGCTCTTCCTGATGGATAGACCCTGTAATTATTATATAATGCCCTTCTTCATCTCTTGTTACAGCCTTTAATTTAAAGTCTAGTTTGTCTGATATAAGTATGGCTACTCCAGCTTTCTTTTGGCTTCCAGTAGCATGATAAACAGTTCTCCATCCCCTCCTTCTCAATCTGAAGGTGTGCTCAGGTCTAAAATGAGTCTCTTGTAGACAGCAAATAGATGGGTCTTGTTTTTTTTATCCATTCTGAAACCCTATGTCTTTCGATTGGCGCTTTTAATCCATTTACATTCAGTGTTATTATAGAAAGATACGGGTTTGGAGTCATTGTTTTGTCTGTATGTTTTATGCTTGTAGCGATGTCTCTGGTACTTTGTCTCACAGGGTCCCCCTTAGGATCTCTCGTAGGGCTGGTTTAGTGGTGACAAATTCCTTCAGTTTTTGTTTGTTTGGGAAGACCTTTATCTCTCCGTCTATTCTAAATGACAGACTTGCTGGATAAAGGATTCTCGGCTGCATATTTTTTTCTGTTCAACACATTGAAGATCTCGTGCCAATCCTTTCTGGCCGCCAAGTTTCAAAAGAGAGATCAGCCACGAGTCTTATAGGTCTCCCTTTATATGTTAGGGCACGTTTATCCCTTGTTGCTTTCAGAATTTTCTTTTTATCCTTGTATTTTGCCATTTTCACTATGATATGTCGTGCAGAAGATTGATTCAAGTTACGTCTGAAGGTAGTTCTCTGTGCCTCTTGGATTTCAATGCCTTTTTCCTTCCCCAGTTCAGGGAAGTTCTCAGCTATTATTTCTTCAAGTACGCCTTCAGCACCTTTCCCTCTCTCTTCCTCCTCTGGGATATCAATTATGCATATATTATTTCTTTTTAGTGTATCACTTAGTTCTCTAATTTTCCCCTCATACTCCTGGATTTTTTTATCTCTCTTTTTCTCAGCTTCCTCTTTTTCCATAATTTTATCTTCTAGTTCACCCATTCTCTCCTCTGCCTCTTCAATCCGAGCCGTGGTTGTTTCCATTTTATTTTGCATCTCGTTTAAAGCGTTTTTCAGCTCCTCCTGACTGTTCCTTAGTCCCTTGATCACTGTAGCAAGAGATTCTCTGCTGTGCTCTATGCTGTTTTCAAGCCCAGTGATTAATTTTATGACTATTATTCTAAATTCACCTTCTGTTATATTATTTAAATCCTTTTTGATCAGTTCATTAGCTATTGTTATTTCCTGGAGATTCTTTTGAGGGGAATATTCCGTTTGGTCATTTTGGATAGTCCCTGGAGTGGTGCGGACTGCGGGGCACTTCCCCTGTGCTGTCTTGAATAACTTGCGATGGTGGGCGGGGCTGCAGTCAGACCTGGTATCTGCCCCAGCCCACTGCTGGGGCCACAGTCAGACTGGTGTGTGCCTTCTCTTCCCCTCTCCTAGGGGCAGGATTCACTGTGGGGTGGCTTGGCCCATCTGGGCTACTTGCACACTGCCAGGCTTGTGGTTCTGGGGATCTGGCCTATTAGCTGGGGTGGGTAGTAGGCAAGGTGCACGGGGGCAGGAGGGGCAGGGTCAGCTCACTTCTCCTTTGGTGATCCACTTCAGTAGGAGCCCTGTGGCAGCAGGAGGGAGTCAGACCAGCTGCCGGAGGGGTGGCTCCGCAGAAGCACAGCATTAGATGTTTGCGCGGAGCAAGCAAGTTCCCTGGCAGGAACTGGTTCCCTTTGGGATTTTGGCTGGGGGATGGGTGAGGGAGATGGCGCTGGCGAGCACCTTTGTTCCCAGCCAAACAGAACTCTGTCATCCCGGGGCTCAACAACTCTCCCTCCCATTGTTCTCCAGCCTTCCCACTTTCTGAGCAGAGCTGTTAACGTATGACCTCCCAGATGCTAAGTCCCGCTTGCTGTCAGAACACACTCTGTCTGGTCCCTCTGCTTTTGCAAGCCAGACTTGGGGCTCTGCTTGGCCGGTAGGCTGCCCCTCTGCCCTGGCTCCCTCCCGCCAGTCCCTGCAGCACCGCATCGCCTCTCTGCCCTTCCTACCCTCTTCCGTGGGCCTCTCGTCTGCTCTTGGCTCCAGAGACTCCGTTCTGCTCTTCTTCTGGTGGTTTTCTGGGTTATTTAGGCAGGTGTACGTGGAGTCTAAGTGATCAGCAGGACCCGCCGTGAGCCCAGCGTCCTCCTACGCTGCCATCTTCCTATCCCCTTTATTTTTTTTAAATTTACATCCAAATTAGCATATAGTTCAACAACGATTTCAGTAGTAGATTCCTTAGTGCCCCTTACCCATTTAGCACACCCCCCCCCCACAACCCCTCCAGTTACCCTCAGTATGTTCTCCATATTTATGAGTCTCTTCTGTTTTGCCCCCTCTCGGTTTTTACATTATTTTTGTTTTCCTTCCCTTATGTTCATCTGTTTTGTCCCTTAAAGTCCTCATATGAGTCAAGTTATATGATTTTTGTCTTTCTCTGACTAATTTCATTTAGCGTAATACCCTGCAGTTCCATCCACGTAGTTGCAAATGGAAAGATTTCATTCTTTTTGATTGCCGAGTAATACTCCATTGTTTGTGTATGTATATCTTTATCTATATCTCTATATCTGTATCTGTAGAGATATAGATATAGATATAGATATCACATCTTCTTTATCCATTCATCCATCAAAGCTTCCGATTGTTAATAAAGCTCAGGCCTTTATCTTATGGTTTGTGGGTTCCAGCCCCACATTGGACTCTATCAACACAGCACATAGCCTACTTCAGATTCTCTCTCTCCTCTTACTCTGTTGCTCCCCTGGTACTGTCTCTCTCTCTCTCTCTCCCTTTCTTAGAATGAATAAATAAATAAACTTTTTAAAAAGTAAACAAATAAAATAAAATATGCAAAGGTATGAACAAACATTTCTTCAAAAAAGATATGCAAATTGACATTAAGCACATTGAAGATACTCAGCAGGATTAGTCATTCTGGAAGTGCAAATTGAAACTACTATGAGATACTACAAAAGTACCTGTCAATGGGTTAATGAGTAAACAAGATGTAGTATATACATACAATGGGATATCATCCAGTGCTAAAACAGAAATGAAATTTTGATAAATGCTACAACATGGATGGACCTTGAAAAACTTACGTACAGTGAAATAGACCAGACACACGAGGAATAATATTGTGACTTCACTTATATTAGTTACCTTGAGTAGGTAAATTCATAGAGACAAAACTAGAATAGAAGTTAACAAGGGCTGTTGAGAAGGTGGGATGGAAATTTACTGTTTAAAGAGCACAGTTTAGGCTGGAGTGATGAAAAAATTGAGGGTATAATTAGTGGTGATAATTATATAACATAGTTAATGCATTTTGTGCCACTGAATAAAGAAAAATTAACAAAGCCAGCAAAACTATCCTTCAAGAAAGAAAGTTATCTCCAGTTAAAAACTGAGAGAATTTTTGCTACCAAATCTGCATTATGAGAAATAGTAAGGAGAGCACTCCATGTTTAAATAAAAATACAATAGCCCAACAAGTGGCTAAAATGGTAAATATTTTATTATTTATATTTTACTACAATAAAATAATTTTTAAAAATTAAATGCATATGCCGTACTTTGAGAATAGCAGAACAAGTACTTAAAATAATCTCTCTATATAAAAGCAGTAAGAATATTGACAACAATTGCCAAAGTCTGCTTTATTACAACTCTGGAAAGTAACTGAAAGCTTGAAACCATCTGAGAAATATTTATTAAAGAAAAACATCTGAGGGCCACCTGGGTGGCTCAGTCGGTTAAGCTTCCAACTTCAGCTCAGGTCATGATCTCACCCTTGTGGGTTTCAGCCCCACCTCAGGCTCTGTACTGACAGCTCAGAACCTGCAGCCTGCTTCAGATTTTGTCTCCCTCTCTCTGCTTCTCCCCTGCTCACACTCTGTCTCTCAAAAATAAACAAACACAAAAAAATTAAACAAAAAGAAAAGCATCCGAATATTCATAAGAACAGCCAGCTTTGTGACATTTTAAAATACCTTATTTCCATCCTGTTCTAGCCAGTTCTATGGCATCTTTGAATATCATCCTCCATATGTCATGGTAGTTGTGAAACACAGCAGTCTACTAACCTTTGGGTTTGGAACTCCTGGAAAATCTGCACCTAGAAAATTGTCAATATCTAGTTGTGCCTTAGAAAAGTCCTATTAACAGTTTGACCTGAGCACTTTCTCAGAGGGAAAATTCCTATCCTTGGGGCATTTGTTAAAAACAATTAGCAACATTATTTATTGTCACATCTTCCTGAGGCAATAATCAAGTTGGGGAAAACAAAACTGCCCATGTACCAAAACCAAACCAAACCAAACAAAAACAAAACAAAACAAAACACCATCTCATAAGGATTATCTGGGGAGCAAGATATCCATAGGAGGTTTTGAAAGGCTCCAACATATTTCTGAAAATCTAGAAGTCCATGCACACGTGCACATAAACCAGAAAACTGGAAAGTCCTGATTTGAGCCCTTGTGCAAGAAGGAAGTGGAGACTATGTTAGAGTTTTGCATTTCCAAAGTGATGAGGACAAGCCCAAACACACATACACAATGTCTTGGCAAAGAATGGAAGGTATGTTGGTTCAAGCATTTAAGGAAATCTAAGTTGAATAACTAGTGGCTGCTAAGCTAACCAAACATGCTAAATGGCCACACAGGCAATAAATGTAGAGTTTACAGATTTAGTCCAGAAAAGTCACTAAACACACAAAAAACAAAACTAAAAAAACAGTAAAAACAAATCCTAGGGAGCAGAAGTCTGATTCCAAAAGTTTCCATATTATTTGATTTAAAATGTAGAGTTTTCAACAACATTACAAGATACACAAAGAAGAAACAGGAAAACATAGCCTATATGTAAGAGAAATAGCAATCAGTAGATACTATTCCTGAGAAAGCTGAAATGTTGTGTTTATTGCACAAAGGCTTAAAATATGTTATTGTATTATGTTCAAAAACTATAGAAAATCATTTCTAAAGACTTAAAGGATTTTATTTTATTATTACTTTTTAATATGAAATTTATTGTCAAATTGGCTTCCATACAACACCCAGTGCTCATCCCAACAGGTGCCCTCCTCAATGCCCATCACCCACCCTCCCCTCCCTCCCACCCCACATCAACCCTCAGTTTATTCTCAGTTTTTAAGAGTCTCTTATGGTTTGGCTCTCTCCTTCTCTAACTTTTTTTTCCCCTTCCCCTCCCCCATTGTGTTCTGTTAAGTTTCTCAGGATCCACATAAGAGTGAAAATATATGGTATCTGTCTTCCTCTGACTGACTTATTGCACTTACCTTATTACCCTCCAGTTCCACCCACATTGCTACAAAAGGGCACATTTCATTCTTTCTCATTGCCAAGTAGTATTCCATTATATATATAAACCACAACTTCTTTATCTATTCATCAGTTGATGGACATTTAGGCTCTTTCCATAATTTGGCTATTGTTGAAAGTCCTGCTATAAACATTGGGTACAAGTGCCCCTATGCATCAGCACTCCTGTATCCCTTGGGTAAATTCCTAGCAGTGCTATTGCTGGGTCATAGGGTAGGTCTGTTTTTATTTTTTTGAGGAACCTCCACACTGTTTTCCAGAGTGGCTGCACCGGTTTGCATTCCCACTGACAGTGCAAGACGGTTCCCGATTCTCCACATCCTCGCCAGCATCTAGCCCCCTGATTTGTTCATTTCAGCCACTCTGACTGGGGTGAGGTGATATGAGTGGTTTTGATTTGTATTTCCCTGATGAGGAGTGACATTGAGCAACTTTTCATGTGTCTGTTGTCCATCTGGATGTCTTCTTTAGAGAAGTGTCTATTCATGTTTTCTGCCCATTTCTTCACTGGGTTATTTGTTTTTCAGGTGTGGAGTTTGGTGAGCTCTTTGTATATTTTGGATAATAGCGCTTTGTCTGATGTGTCATTTGCAAATATCTTTTCCCATTCCGCTGGTTGCCTTTTAGTTTTGTTGTTTGTTTCCTTTGCAGCTCAGAAGCTTTTTATCTTCATGAGGTCCCAATTGTTAATTTTTGCTTTTAATTCCCTTGCCTTTGGAGATGTGTCAAGTAAGAAATTGCTGCGGCTGCAGCCAGAGAGGTTTTTTTTCCTGCTTTGCTCTCTAGGGTTTTGATGGTTTCCTGTCTCACATTCAGGTCCTTCATCCATTTTGAGTTTATTTTTGTGAATGTTGTAAGAAAGTGGTCTAGCTTCATTCTTCTGCGTGTTGCTGTCCATTTCCCACAGCACCTTTTGTTAAAGAGACTGTCTTTTTTCCATTGGATATTCTTTCCTGCTTTGTCAAAGATTAGTTGGCCATACTTTTGTGGGTCCGATTCTGGAGTCTCTATTCTATTCCATTGGTCTATGTGTCATTTTTTGTGCCAGTACCATGCTGTCTTGATGATTACAGCTTTGTAGCAGAGGCTAAAGTCTGGGATTGGAATGCCTCCTGCTTTGGTTTTCTTCTTCAATATGACTTTGGCTATTTCGGGTCTTTTGCGGTTTCATGCAAATTTTAGGATTCTTTTTTTTTTTTAATTTTTTTTAACATTTATTTATTTTTGAGACAGAGAGAGACAGAGCATGAACGGGGGAGGTTCAGAGAGAGAGGGTGACACAGAATCCTAAACAGGCTCCAGGCTCTGAGCAGTCAGCACAGAGCCCGACGCGGGCTTGAACCGCGGATAGTGAGACCGTGACCTGAGCCGAAGTCAGACGCCCAACCAACTGAGCCACCTAGGCACCCATAGGATTCCTTATTCTAGCTTCGAGAAGAATGTTGGTGCAATTTTGATTGGGATGGCATTGAATGTGTGTATTGCTTTCGGTAGTATTGACATTTTAGCAATATTTATTCTTCCAATCCATGAGCATGGAATGTTTTTCCATTTCTTTGTATCTTCTTCAATTTCCTTCATAAGCTTTCTATAGTTTTGAGCATACAGATCTTTTACATCTTTGGTTAGGTTTATTCCTAGGTGTTTTATCCTTCTGGATGCAATTGTGAATGGGATTCATTTCTTTACTTGTCTCTCTGTTGCTTCCTTATTACTGTATAAGAATGCAACTGATTTCTGTACATTGATTTTGTATCCTACTACATTGCTGAATTCATGTATCAGTTTCAGGAGAATTCTGTTGGAATGTCTTGGGTCTTCCGTGTATAATATCATGTCATCTGCAAAAAGTGAAAGCTTTACTTCATCTTTGCCAATTTTGATGCCTTTGATTTCCTTTTGTTGTCTGATTGCTGATGCTAGCACTTCCAACCCTATGTTAAACAAGAGCCGTGAGAGTGGACATCCCTATCTTATTCCTGATCTCAGGGGGAAAGCTCTCAGTTTTTCCCCATTGAGGATGATATAAGCTGTGGGCTTTTCATAAATGGCTTTGATGATGTTTAAGTATGTTCCTTCTATCCTGACTTTCTTGAGGTTTTTATTAAGAAAGGATGCTGAATTTTGACAAACGCTTTTCTGCATTGATTGACAGGATCATATAGTTCTTATCTTTTCTTTTATTAATGTGATGTATCACATTGATTGATTTGCAAATATTAAGCCAGCCCTGCAGCCCAGGAATGAATCTCACTTGATCATAGTGAATAATTCTTTTTATATGCTGTTGAATTCGATTTGCTTGTATCTTATTGAGAATTTTTGCACCCGTGTTCATCAGGGATATTGGCCTGTAATTCTTCTTTTTAATGAGGTCTCTGTCTGGTTTGGGAATCAAGGTAATGCTGGCCTCATAGAATGTGTCTGGAAGCTTTCCTTCCATTTCTTTTTTTTGGAACAGCTTGAGAAGGATACGTATTAACTCTGCTTTAAATGTCTGGTAGAATTGCCCTGGGAAGTCATCTGGCCCAGGACTCTCATTTGTTGGGAGATTTTGATAACTGATTCAATTTCTTCGCTAGTTATCAGTCTGTTAAATTTTTCTATTTTTTCCTCTTTGAGTTTTTGGAAGTGTGTGGGTGCTTAGGAATTTGTCCATTTCTTCCAGGTTGTCCATTTTGTTGGCATATAATTTTTCATAGTATTCCCTGGTAATTGCTTATATTGCTGAGAGATTAGTTGTAATAATTCCATTTTCATTCATGTTTTTAGCAGTTTGGGTCATCTCCCTTTTCTCTTTGAGAAGCCTGGCTAGAGTTTTATCAATTTTGTTTATTTTTTTCAAAAAACCAACTCTTGGTTTTGTTGATCTGCTCTACAGTGTTTTAGAGTCTATATCGTTTATTTCTTCTCTGACCTTTATAATTTCTCTTCTTCTTTTAGGTTTGGGGTGTCTGTGCTGTGCTGTTTCTATTTCCTTTAGGTATGCTGTTAGATATTGTATTTCGGATTTTTCTTCTTTCTTGAGATAGGCCTGGATTGCAATGTATTTTCCTCTCAGGACTGCCTTCCCTGCATCCCAAAGCATTTGGATTCTTGTATTTTCATTTTCATTTGTTTCCATATATTTTTTTAATTTCTTCTCTAATTTCCTGGTTGACCCATTCATTCTTTAGTAGGATATTCTTTAACCCCCATGCTTTTGGAGGTTTTCCAGAGTTTTTCCTGGAACTCTGAAAAACAGAGTTTTTCCTGGTTGATTTCAAGTTTCATAGCATTGTGGTCTGAAAGTGTGTATGGTATGATCTCAATTATTTTATACTTATGAAGGGGTGTTTTGTACCCAGTATGTAATCTATCTTGGAGAATGTTCCATGTGCAGTCGAGAAGAAAATATTTTCTGTTGCTTTGGGATGCAGAGTTCTAAATATATTTGTCAAGTCCATCTGATCTAATGTATCATTCAGGGCCCTTGTTTCTTTACTGACCGTGTGTCTAGATGATCTATCCATTTCTGTAAGTGGAGTGTTAAAGCCCCCTGCAATTACCATATTCTTGTCAATAAGGTTCCTTATGTTTGTGAGTAATTGTTTTATATATTTGGGGGCTCTGGTATTCGGCGCATAGATATTTATAATTGTTAGCTCTTCCTGATGGATAGACCCTGTAATTATTATATAATGCCCTTCTTCATCTCTTGTTACAGCCTTTAATTTAAAGTCTAGTTTGTCTGATATAAGTATGGCTACTCCAGCTTTCTTTTGACTTCCAGCAGCATGATAGATAGTTCTCCGTCCCCTCACTTTTGATCTGAAGGTGTCCTCAGGTCTAAAATGACTCTCTTGTAGGCAGCAAATAGATGGGTCTTGTGTTTTGTTTTGTTTTTCCATTCTGTTACCCTATGTCTTGGTTGGAGCTTTTAGTCAATTTAGATTCAGTGTTATTGAAAGATATGGGTTTAGAGTCATTGTGATGTCTGTAGGTTTCATGCTTGTAGTGGTGTCTGTGGTACTTCGTGGTCCTTGCAACATTTCACTCACAGAATCCCCCTTAGGATCTCTTGTAGGGCTGGTTAGTGGTGATGAATGCCTTCAGTCTTTGTTTGGGAAGACCTTTATCTCTCCTTCCATTCTGAATGGCAGACTTGCTGGATAAAGGATTCTCAGGTGCATATTCTTTCTGTTCATCACATTGAAGATTTCCTCCTTTTCTGGCCTGTCAAGTTTCAATAGATAGGTCTGCTACTACCCCTATGCATCTGCCTTTGTATCTTTGGGTGGGTTTATCCCTAGCTGCTTTCAGAATTCTCTCTTTATCCTTGTATTTTGCCAGTTTCACTATGATATGTCATGCAGAAGATCAATTCAAGTTACGTCTGAAGGGAGTTCTCTATGCCTCTTGGATTTCAATGCCTTTTTCCTTCCCCAGATCAGGGAAGTTCTCAGCTATGATTTATTCAAGTACCCCTCCATCTCCTTTCTCTTTGTCTTCCTCTTCTGGAATTCTTATTATACAGATATTGTTCCATTTGATTGCATCACTTAGTTCTCTAATTCTCACCTCAGACTCCTGGATTTTTTTTTTATCTCTCTTTTTCTCAGCTTCCTCTTTTTCCATAATTTTATCTTCTAATTCACCTATTCTCTCCTGTGCCTCTTCAATCTGTGCTGTGGCTGCCTCCATTTTACTTTGCATCTCATTTATAGCATTTTTAAAATTCCTCATGACTAATTTTTAGTTCCTTGATCTCTGTAGCAACAGATTCTCTGCTGTCCTGTATGCTTTTTTCAAGCCCAACGGTTAATTTTACAACTATTATTCTAAATTCTTGTTCTGTAATATTGCTTAACTCAATTTTGATCAATTCGTTTGCTGTCGTTACCTCCTGGAGTTTCTTTTGAGGATAATTTTTCCGTTTTGTCATTTTGGGTAGTCCCTGCCACAGCTCCAACCTGCAGGGCACTTCCCCTGTGCTGTCTGGTGAAACTTGTGTTGGTGGGCAGGGCCACAGTGAGACTGGATGTCTGTCCTCAGCTGACTGCTGGGGCCACAGTCAGACTGGTGTGTACCTTATAGTCCCCTCTCCCAGGGGCAGAACTCACTGTGGAGTGGTGTGGCCCCTGTCTGGGCTGCTTGCACACTGCCAGGTTTGTGGTGCTGCTTTGATGGGATCTGTCCAAGAGCGTATTACATGGGGTGGATCCGTAAGGTGCCTAGGGGCAGGAGGAGCAGGCTTAGCTAGCTTTGCCTTCAGTGGTTCCCTGCAGAAGAGGCCCTGCAGCACCAGGAGGGAAGCAGGCCCATGAGAGTGATGGGTCCACAGAAGCATAGTTTTTGGCGTTGGCACAGTGCAAGCAAGTTCGGTGAAGGGAATTGGTTCCCTTTCAAATTCTGTCTGGGGGATGGGACAGGGAAATGGTGTTTGCCAGCGCCTTTATTCCCTCCGAGCTCTGTCCTTCTGGGGCTCAACAACTCTCCCTCCCAGCATCCTCTTGCCCTCTCTGCTCTCTGAGAGCAGAGCTGCTGACTTTTAACTTTCCAGATGTTAAGTCCAGCTGGCTGTCAGACCTCATGGAATCCGGCCCCTCCGCTTTTGCAAGCCAGATTTTGGGGACTCTGCTTTGCCCTGAAGGCAGCTTCCCACTACCCTGGCTTCCTCCCACCAGTCCGTGTAGCAGACACAGCCTCTCCACCCTTCCTACCTTCTTCTGTGGGCCTCTTGTATACACTTGCCTCTGGACAGTGCATTCTGCTAGTCTTCCAGGGGTTTTCTGGGTTATTTAGGCAGATATGGGTGGAATCTATGTGATCAGCAGTGTGAAGTGAGCCCAGCGTCCTCCTATGCTGCCATCCTCTAAAGGACTTTATTAAAGCAAGATTTTACCAAGTAGAGAGTACCAATTAAGAAGTAGAGACATTAAAAAAAAAAACCTCAATGGTATTTTTAGAATTGAAAAGTATCATAACTGAAATGTAAAATTCACTAGAGGGACTCAAAAAAGCAGATTTCATTTGAAAGAAGAAATAATTTGAAAATAGTTCAATTGAAATGATGTGATCTGAGAAAAAAAGAAAAAAAATGAACAAACACATAAAGACAGCCTGAGAGATCTGCTATAACAAGCACATCAATATAGGCAGAATGTGAATCCCAGAAGAGAGAAAAGAGGTAAAGGAATAATGGCCAAAACCTCCCAAAAGTTTATGGGAAAACATTAATCTACATGTCCTAGCAGTTCAGTAAACTACAAGTAAAATCAATTCAAATACAGCCATACTTAGGAGCCTCATAGCGAAACTTCTGAAAGACAAAGACAAAAAGAAAATCTCCAAAGCTGCAAAAGAGAAGTGAATCAGTATCTACAAGAAATCCTAAATAAAGCTAACAGCTGACTTCTCATAAAATGTCAAGGAGGCCAGAGGCAGTGGAAGAATAAATTTAAATATCTGAAAGAAAAAGACTGTTAATCAAGAATTCTATATCTAGTAAAATTGTCCTTCAAAAATGAAAAAAAGATCAATTCAACAAAAGTGTCAGAGTAAAGACTTCTGAAAATTATCTCCTCCATAAAAGGAATGAAAACCTGACAATATTGACAGAATCCTTCCCCCGCCGCCCAGAACTCCGGAAATAAATCAAAGGCTTAAAGCAATTTAGGGAGTTTTTTTCCCCTAGAAAAACAGCTGAATCTTGATAAGAACAGCAAGCTTTGTGGTGTCTCAACTTTCCCTATTTCCATCCCCTTCTTTCCAACTCTGTGATTGCTTGAAATCCAAGTCTATGGAAAAACTAGTGAAAACTAGCAGCCAGTAGCCAAGTGGTAAAAAATATATATATATAAGGTTAGAGCTTCTTCAAAACCTAATTCCCAGAAAATTTACATTATTTGGTTTGTCTGCTAGTTCCCTATAACTCCTATTGTTAAAGCTGTCTTTATTTGATCTGACTCGGAGCATAACTAATATGAAAACCCTTGCCCCAGGGGCATTTGTTGAAAACCTCTGGAAGTAATTGTTCAACTTCATGCCTGCCCAAGGTGGTAAATAACAGTTGGAACAAATAACAGGCTAACCAAAAAGCTTGAAAGAAAAAGCTGGGGATTTATATGTTGACAGTACCATTGAAAAGCTATGGCATATTCCTGAGAAAGTAGAAGGCTACAGGCATATGTAGAACAACGTTCATTCCAGAATGTGTGCATGTTCATGAAAGACATAAAGCCCTAAGTGCTTATGTCTACCTGATATTACGGTTCTGAACAAGCAAGATGTGAAGGCTCATGCAGTCACTAACTGCCTCACTAGATGCTGACAAGCACAAGGAGTATCTTGGCAAAGGCTAAAAGATTTGTTTCAGATATTTACAGAAATTTCTGTCCATATTGTTAGCTGATCACTCAGCTAAATGGGGTGGCCAGACACTACAAGAATACACATTTCAAAGAATTCATTTGAAAAAACTCCTAGACAAATAAACAACCACCACCACCACAACAACAAAACAGCAGCAAAAACAAACTCTGGGGAGGGTATAGAATTTGATCTCCAGGGTTGCAGCATATTATTTAATATATACCAGTTTTTAAGATCAGCACAAAAAAATATGAGACATGCAAAGAAACAAAACATGTAATCGTTATACAGGAAAACAAAAATCAGTCAATAGAAGCTGTTCCTGAGGAAGTGTAAATAATTGACTTAATATACAAAGATTTTAAGTCAGCTATTTTAAATGCTTAAAGAACCAAAATAAAAGATGTCTAAAAAACCTAAAAGAACATTTGAGGACAACGTTTTGCCAAATATAAAATATCAATGAAGTGATAAAACAATTTTTAAAAATTAAAATTCTAGAGCTAAAAAGTAAAATGACAAAAAATTGACTGGAGTGTCTCAACACAGATGCAAATAAGCAGTATAAAATATAAGCAAATGTGAAGATGGGTCGATTGAGATTATCTAATTTTAGAAACAGAAAAAATAAAGAAAAATTAACAAAGCCGACAAAACTATCCTTCAAGAAAAAAGTTATCTCCATGTAAAAACTAAGAATTTTTGGTAGCAAACCTATTTATGAGAAATAGTAAAGAGAGTACTCCATGTTTAAATAGAAAGACAATAGGGACACCTAGGTGGCTTAGTTAAGCTTCAGACTTCAGCTCAGGTTATGATCTCATGGTTCCTGAGTTTGAGCCCTGCATTAGGCTCTGTGTTGACAGCTCAGAGCCTGGAGTGTGTTTCACATTCTGTGTCTCCATCTCTCTTTCTGTCCCTCCCCTGCTCATGTTCTTTCTTTCTCTCAAAAATAAATAAAATTATTTTTTTAAATAAAAAACAATATACAGGACTTAGAATCCACATGAAGAAAGAACACTACAGAGTAAACACAAATAAAAGTTGCAGTGCATACAACATATAAACATGTAGTTTGTGTGACAATAGTGACATGAATGAGGAGAGAATGAACAGACCTTTTTGGAAGCAGAATTTTATATACTACTAATAATAAATTGCTTTTAATCCAAACCTATTTTAATTAGTTATAATGTTAATTGTAATCCCTAGAATATCCACCAAGAAATTAACTCGAAAAAAACTTTTAAAAATAATAAAATAATAAAAAGGAAGAAATAAAAGAAATTTAAATGGTGCATTAGAAAAGATCTATTTAATGTAAATGGTAATAAAGAAACAAAATAATTTAAAAAGTGGAAGACATATATAAAACAAATAGCAAAATGGCAGACACAAATCTTACCTCATAAGTAAGTGCATTGAATGTAAATAAATTAGACACTCCAATCAAAAAGCAGTGACTGGCAGAATGGATTGATTTTTAAGAAAAACTTTTAAATACAGAGAACAATCCAGTGATTAACAGAAGGGAGGTGTGGGAGAGAATGGGCGGAATAAATAAAGAAGATTTAGAAGAAACTTTCAGTTATAAAATAAATAAGTCATATAGATGAAAAATACAGCTTAGGGAAGATAATCAGTAATATTGTAACTACATTTATCGTGGTGAGTTTTGAGTAATGTCAAACCAAGCCTCAAATTACTATACCATTACATATTACTTATACTTCAGCTTGAAAACTGATTATCTTATATATGGTCTTCAAGAGAGATATTTTAGATCAAAAGACACAAATAGCTGAAAAGTAAAAGGACAGAAAAAGATATATCATGCAAATAGCAACCAAAAGAGAGCTGGAGTGACTATATGAATATCAGGCAAAATAGACTTTAAGACAAATACTGTTTCTAGAGAAAAATAATAGTTTACAATGATTAAATTGTCAATCTACCAAAAATTATAACGATTACAAACATACATGTATCCAACAAGAGGTTAATGAAGGAAATAAATAAAAATCTTTTAGAATTTGAGGGAGAAAAAAAGTAATTCATGAAGATAATCGGAAACTTCAATAGCCCACTTTCAAAAATAAACAGAAAAACTAGACTGCATATTATAAAGGAAATGGTAACTTTTAACAACACTGTGTACAAGATATACTTAACAGACATATAGATGTAGAACACTCCACTCAATAACAGAAGAATAAACATTCTTACATGTATATGGAACATTGTTTAATGTATACAATATGTTAGGCTATATAACAAGCCTTAATAAAGTTAAAGTTTTGCGGTGCCTGGGTGGCTCAGGTGGTGTCTGACTTTGGCTCAGGTCATGATCTCACAGTCCATGTGTTTGAGCAATATGTTGGGCTCTGTGCTGACAGCACGGAGCCTGGGGCTGCTTCAGATTCTGTCTCCCTCTCTTTCTGCCCCTCTCCTTCTCTCTCTCTCTCTAAAATAAATAAACATTAAAATTTTTTTAAATAAAGTTAAAAGTTTTGAAATCATACAAAGTATGTTTTCCTAAAAAAACAGGAATAAGATTACTAATCAATAACAGAAGTAAATCTAGAAAATTCATAAATATATAAAAATATAAACAACATATTCTTGAAAAAATAATGAGTCAAATGATAAATCACAAGGGGTATCATAAAATAGTTTGAGATGAATGGAAACAAAAGTATAATGTCCTAAAACTTCTGGGGCACAGAAAAAAAGTGATTGAAGATAGGTTTATAGCTGTAAACACCTATATGTATACTTTAAAAGAAATACCTTAGCTGACAAATGGATAAAGAAGATATGGATTATATATACAATGGAATACTACTTGACAATGAGAAAGAATGAAATCTGGACATTTGCAGCAACGTGGATGGAACTGTAGGGTATTATGCTAAGTGAAATAAGTCAGGCAGAGAAAGACAGATACTGTATGTCAGTCATATGTGGAGATTGAGAAACTTAACAGAAGACCATGGGGGAGGGGAAGGGGGAAAAATGTTACAGAGAGGGAGGCAGGCAAACCATAAGAGACTTTTAAGGACTGAGAACAAACTGAGGGTTGATAGGCAGTGGGGGAGAGGGGAAAGTGGGTGATGGGCATGGAGGAGGGCACTTGTTGGGATGAGCACTGGGTGTTGTATGGAAACCAATTTGACAATAAATTATATTTAAAAAACAATTGGACAATAAATTATATTTAAAAAAAACCCAAATGGATGGACCTTGAAAAAAAACAAGAGTATTTCTAAGTGTCAAAAAAAAACCCCTCAGATAAATAACCTAACCTTACACTTTAAGAAACCAGAAATTAAGAGCAAACTAAATCCAAAGTAGAAAGGAAATAATAAAGATTAGAACTAAATAAATGAAATAGAAATAGAAAAACAGTATATAAAATAAAACTAAAGATTGTTTCTTTGAAAATACTAACAAAATTAGATTTTAACTAGACTGATCAAGGAATAGAGTATTCAAATTACTAAAATCAAGAATAAAAGAGGGTGATGACATCACCAAAAATGGTGTAATATGAAATAAAAATTCTCATTATAATTCTAGGAAGTCAAATCCAGTAATATATTAAAAATAATAGGGGCATCTGGGTGGCTCAGTCAGTTGAGCGTCCAACTTCAGCTCAGGTCATGATATTACAGTTTGGGTCTGAGCCCCGCATTGGGCTCTGTGCTGACAGCTCAGAGCCAGGAGCCTGCTTTGAGTTCTGTGTCTCGCTCTCTCTCTCTGCCCCTCCCTGCCCCTGCTCACACTCTGCTTTCTCTCTCTCTCAAAAATAACTAAACATTAAAAAATTTTCTTTAATAAAAATAATAACACACCATGACTAAGTGGATATTGTTCCAGGAATGAAAAGTTGTTTCAATAGACAAAAATTAATCAATTTAATACAGTACATTTATATAATAAAATACAAAAACTGCAATATCATCTTAATATTTTCAGGAGTAAAATTTGGCAAAACACAAAACCCTACACTCTTTCATTAGGAAAACACTAAGACTATATCAATAAAATTAGGCATAGAAGGGACTATCATGAGTTAATACAGGGTATATATGGCTAATATATTAATAGTGAAAGAAGGAAAACTTTCTCCCTAAAATTAGGACAAACCGAATGTCCACTCTTATGACCTTTAATCAATCATTGTACTGGACTTTCTAGCTAGGGCAGTTAGACAACAAAAAAAGAAGTAAAATACATCTAACTTAGAAAGGAAGAGATAAAACTCTTTCTATTTGCAGATGACATGATCTTACATACAGGAAATCCTAGAAATATCCCTAGGAAGGGACCTGGGTGGCTCCATTGGTTTAGGGTCCGACTTCGGTTCAGATCATAATCTCAAGGCTCATGAGTTTAAGCCCCATGTCGGGGTCTCTGCTCAGTGCAGAGTCTGCTTCTCATTCTCTGTCTCCCTCTCTCTCTGTCCTTCCCCCGCTTGCATGCACACCTGTGTGCACACGCTCTCTCTCTCTCTCTCTGAAAAATAAACTTAAAAAAAAAAAGAAATATCCTCAGGAAAAAAAATATCCAAACTAATGAGTTAAGCAAAATTGTGGGATACAAGCCCAATGTACAAAAAGTCAATTGAATTATATAAAGTGGCAATGTACAATCCTAGAAAGATATTTTAAAAATTAATTTCATTTAAAATGTCATGAAAAATAATAAAGTAATTAGGAATAAATGTAAAAAGAAAGGAACAAGACTTATACTCTGAGAAAAATAAAAAAGATATTTCAAAGAATTAAATACCTAAATTGTGAAATACATCCACATTCATGAATTGAAATGCTTAATATTTTTAATATGGAAATTCTCTCCCAAGTGATCTAGAGATTCAATGCAACCCTTATCAAATTCCAGCAGTCTATTGTGTTAAAATTGATAGACTCATCCCCCCAAATTTTTATGAAATTTTGAAGTATCTGGAAACACCAAAAGAATCTTGGAAAAGAACAAAGTTAGGAGATTCATTTGTACTTCTTAATTTCAAAACTTTCTTCTAAAGATAGAATAATCGGGGCTCCTGGGTAGCTCGTTTGGTTAAACATCTGACTCTTGATTTCTGCTCAGGTCATGATCCCAAGGTCATGGGATCAAGCCCTGCATTAAGCTCCATGCTGAGTGTGGAAACTGCTTGGGATTCTCTCTTTGCCCCTCCCCTGCTTTCTCTCTCTATGCTGCCCTCTTGCTCTCTTACTCTCAAAATAAATAAAACTTAAAAAAAAGATAAAGTAATCAGAACTGTGCAGTATTAGCATAAGGATACACATACATATTAATGGAATACAATTTAGAGACAAGAAATAAGCCCTTAAATTTATACTCAACTGTTTGTTATGTAGCCTGCCAAGACAATTCAATGGGAGAAAAGGATAGTCTTATCGACATGTGATGTTGAGACAACTGCATATCCACAGGTAAAAGACTGAAGTTGGATTTTAACCTCACCTTGAACCATACATAGAAATTAATCTATGGGAAAATGATAAAAACAGGGAGGCAAAGCATAAGAGACTCTTAAATACAGATAACAAACTGCAGGTTACTGGAGGGGAGGTGGGGGGATGGACTAAATGGGTGATGGGCATTAAGGAGGGCACTTGTTGGGATGAGCACTGGGTGTTATATGTAAGTGATGAATCACTGGGTTTTACTGCTAAAACCAATACCATACTGTATGTTAACTAACTTGAATTTAAATAAATACTATTTTAAAAATCTACTCAAAATTGATCAAAGACCTAAGTGTAAGAGAGCAAACTTATCAAATTTTTGGACGATATGGGTATCAATTGCTGTGCTCTTGGATTAGTAAATTGTTTTTTAGATATGACATCAAAAACAGCAATAAAAAAATAGGTACATTGGATTTCATAAAAATCCAAAGCTTTTGTGCTTTGACATACTACCAAAGAAGTGAAATAACACCCCACACAATGGAGAAATATTTTCATATCACATATGTGATAGGGAATTAATATCCAGAATTACAACTTAACAGGAAACTAAGCCAATTAAAAAGTGGGCAAAATTTATGAAAATAAATTTGACTTATTTTTATTAAGGTACAATTGCTATACAACATTACATTAGTTTCAGATGTAAAACAGAATGATTTGATATTGTATATATTATGCAATGATTACTAACTAAGTCTAGTTAACATCCACCACCTTACATAGTTACAGACTTTGTTTCTTATGATGAGAACTTTAGAGATATACTCAGCAATTTTTAAATATGAAATATAGGATCATTTACTAGAGCTGGCAAGATGTACATTACATACCCATGACTATTTATTTTATAACTGGAAGTTTTTACCTTTCCACTCCTCTTACAAATTTGACCCATCTCCCACCCCCACCTCTGGCAATCAGCAATCTGTTCTTTATATCTACGAGTTTGTTTGTTTGTTTTTATGATTTCATATATAAGTGAGATTATATGGTATTTGTCTTTCTCTGATTTATTTCACTTAGCATAATGCCCTCATGTTTCATCCACGATGCCACAAATAGCAAGATTTCATATATATAACACGTTTTCTTTATCCATTCATCTGTTGGTGGACACTTAGAATATTTCTATATCTTGGCTAGTTATAAATAATGCTGCTATGAACATGGGGGTGTAGATATCTTTTTCAGTTAGTTTTTTTGTTTCCTTTGGATATATTCCCAGATATGGAATTGTTGGATCATATGGTAGCTCTATTTTTTAATTTTTAGAGGAATTTCCATGCTGTCTTCCATAATAGTTGCAAGAACAGTTCACATTCCCACCAATAGTGCAGAGCATTCCTTTTTCTCCACATCCTTGCCACACTTATTTCTTTTCTTTTTGATAATAGCCATTCTAACACGTGTGATGTATGTCATTGTGGTTTTGATTTGCTTTTCTCTGATGATTATTGATTTTGATTATCTTTTCATGTTAGCTATATGTATATCTTCTTAGGAAAAAATGTCTATTCATATCTTGTGCTCATTTTGTAATTGAATTGCTTATTATTGTTGTCTTGCTATTGAGTTGTAAGCCTCTTTCGCCAAAAGGCTGGGTGTAGGTTTCAATCTACTGTCTCTGCAATGTCCTGGCACTGCTCTCCTACCAAGAACTGTCTCTATGATTGTTACAGTCCCAGAGAACCCTGAAAACAAGCCCCCCCTGGCTGCAAGAGCCAGATGATCAATGTGTATTCCCTAGGCAGTAGCCATAAAACTGGTGTACCAGATATAAAAACCAAGAGCTCCCTAGAAAGATGCTGGCACTCTGTGGCATGAGAGAAGGAGTATGCAAAATTAGTGCCCATCCTCTGAGGTCTCAGAAAAAGTTGCAGTCAAGTCAGGTATGTGTTTAATTAGATGCCTGTCCCTCAGGCTGAAGCTCTGATGATAAGCTAATAGGACTCTCTCACAGATGATGGAGCTCCTGAGTCTGTTGCCTTTTGCTGTGCCCTAGGTTTTATAGCTGTTTAAGAACTTTTCTTCTGTAGGATATAGTCTTGTGAGATGTGTGAGTGTAAACCTCACTGGATACCAAAGCCAAGAGATGTAACAGTGTCTCCTAGCAGAACCCACAAAAATCATGGCACCAGACAAGGGTAAAAGCTCCTTTCTGGAAGATACCATTGAGCTGGAGTGTGGCATAGAAAGTGATTTTGTGATCACAAATTACATGCCTACATCTCCACCACCTATTAAACTGAAGTTTAAACATAAAATGTATCTTTCCAAATACCGTTGTGTCCCATTCCCTTTGAACCTTTAGCCTCTATGGACACAGTATAGTACTTCAGTGTAGTAGATGAAATTATCTGACCACAAAATATCAACACCAGCCCTAAGCCTTCTTTGCAATTGAAAAAACTTGGGCAACAAGTATTAAGTGTCTACAATCCAGTTCTGCTGTTTTTTAACTAATGTCTTGCTGCTTACTCTCCTTCTCAAGAGCTGGCAGGTGATAGAGTCAGTGCTGAGAAGGTGAGGACCATGCTTCTGAGAATCCATGATCAGGGCTGACAGGGGTTAGGAACAGATGGAAAAGATGCTGCACCCCTCAGTGAGTTGCCAAAGCTTAGAACAGAGATATGGCTGGAATTCAGGTCATACCCCTTCCCTCATAAAGATGTACTTATATATGTTCCCCTAGCTATATAGACAGAGCTTCACAGAGTTGCATGATGAAATGAAAACCATATGTTTGGAATCTTCCTGGGTTTCTTTAAAATTTTTTTAACATTTATTTATTTTTTTAGAGACAGAGAGAGACAGAGTGTGACCAGGAGAGGGACAGAGAGAGAGGAAGTCACAGATTCCAAATTAGGCTCCAGGCTCTGAGCTGTCAGCACAGAGCATGACATGGGGGCTCAAACTCACAAACCGCGAGATCATGACCCAGGCCAAAGTTGGATGCTTAACTGACTGAGCCACCCAGGTGACCCTACCTGGGTTTCCTTTAAATACCAAAACCATTAAAAAGACTTTAGCCTCAGATAAGGGCTGGTGATTTGCAAAGTGCTGTCCGTTTTGAGATACATACACCATGTTCTTATTTCAGAAGAGATTTTAGCAAGTTTAACATTGACCCCACTATTTCCAGGGTCCCACACTAGTACTCAAGTTACCTCTGCACTCGTGTCCCACAAGAGCTGTTGCTCTTCCCATATGCAGAGACTTTTCTTCTATCTACTTTTATTCACTCCATACTGCAGGTTGCACCTGGTATAGCGCAGGCCAAATGGAGCCCGCAAAATGCTCCCAGCCCAGCCAGACCCTGTCCCCTACTTACTTTTATTTCACACAGACATCTCAGCCTATTTCTACATATATTTCTTCTGAGGGCTTAGCATATCACAGTGATGTCAGCCTCATTTAGCTGTAGTGACCACAGGAGCTCAAGAGCTGTGAAAATATCAGTCCTCAGCATTGGCTTTTGACCATTTTGAAGCCCTAATAGGGGTAAGCAGAATGAGTAGCATGAGACAGAGAAGAAAAGACACACCAGGGGACAGGTGGCAGATGTGTTGAACCTCATAAATCATTTTGATGCATATCTTTTTCTACCTCTCATGGCCTCTCTTGTCCTTATTTGGATCTGAAAATTTGGCATCACACAGAAAACACTACTGTCCTTAGCTGGTAATTCCTCTGGCAAGAGGAATCTAGAAGAGTCAGCTCCTAGTCACCATTTATAAGCTAATCATTCAACTGAAGCACTAAGCAAAGCAATATCACACTAAATCAACAGTTCTGATTACATTTTTATGTATTTATCTTTGAGTAATACACAAAACACACATTAATTCCCCCCTTCTCCCTTCAGGCCATGCTCATTCATGATACCATAGGATCTGGAGAGATAGCCTTAGCCACAGTGATTTTCTGATCTGCTCTGGCATTACCTCTGGCTTTCAGTTAATCTGATCTGGAAGAGGATTCCAAGGGCCACCATTAGTGTCCAATTTGAACACAATACACTTTTCCAGGAAGCAGCAATCAAAAGGGGGCACCAAGAGGACCCCAGTGGAGAAGCATTGTCTAGATTCAGAAGTTCTGACAAAGTGCAATAACTACTAATTCAAAAGAAATCATATAATGGCTTTAAAAGTAATGTCTCCTGGAATCAGCCCAGAAAGCTTTAATAATATTGAGTTCTCTGCCAGTTATCATCAGGCCAATGGTGTGAAGTCAGACACTGCTGAATGGTAACAGGTACCATGAGGCAACTCATGGTTTCCAGAACCATGAGTTCTGAAACATAGCTGCTGCTTCTCACCAGGAAATCCATCCTTATGTAGCTACTAAGTTTGACTTTTCTCCTATCCATGTTGCAGACTTGCAAATCAATATCCAGGGTTTGATGACTTGCTCACATTTAACCTATGCCACGACAGTGCATTAAGAAAAACTATTAAAGCTACAGGAACCAATGAGAGCTTGTCCCTGTCAGATACTTTATACAGGCTGTCACATCAAATTCTCACAATCACCTTGGGATGTAAATAACATAACCCTCATGTTACATAAATAAATGCAGGTTCATGGGATTATATAACCTACTAAGGTTGCAAGGTTGCAAGGCTAGTGGGAGGCAATGATAAGATCTGAACTCAAGTCTATCAAAATGGCAGTTTTCTTTACACAATTTTGGCTTAAATGATTATCATCAATGTGCCATGGTAATATGCTGAACTATTAATTTTTGATCCTAATATTTTTACCTCCTCATCCCACCTGCCAATTCAGTCAGATTCGGGCCCTTTTATGGTAATTCCATCACTGAGTTGTTTTTTTTTTTTTTTTTCAAGAAAGAAAGCAAAAGCAGAGTGTCATTAGGCACAATTCTTGTCTATTTGTAAAAGCCCACAACCACCAGAAAAGTGATGCCAAAATCTACATCAGGGAGAAAGTGACATTTAGAAGAGCAAGCAGTGATGAGAAAAAAGATTAAGGTAGAGAAAGGATACATGGTGTCCTGTGGCAGTAACTGCCTATCTGAGCTTCTTGTAGTGTCTGAGTTGACAAGATGTCCAAGGAAGATGTGTAAAGTGCAAGAGACACTACCTCAGCACCAGAGTCTCCATCCTAACATAAATCCTAAGCCCTGGCACAGACCTACAAGAGTCCCCAGACCTGAAGGGGCCACATGGACTAGGATATTTGCTATGTAAGAGAGACCAGGGGAAACAGATGATCAGTGGCCAGAAGGCATTTCCCAATGCTTTAGGCACAACATATGCCATAGGAACTTTGACCACCTGAACCATGAAAAAGAATGGCTCAGTAACAGGGACTGAGATCAAAACAGCCCAGTAGGAGTAGACTGAGAACAAAGAATAAAGTGATTTAAAAGAAATAAAGTTTGCGAAGTTTGTCACCTTAGAGTAAGGTTCCTATCTACTAATTTAATCTTGATGGAACCACCTTATATGTGTTAGCCCAGCCTCACACTGTATCATTTTGGAGAACTCTGACATTATTTATCTTCCTTTATTATATTCAAAATGGATAAGGGAATTTGCCTGTTTTACATACAGATGGTCTTACTTCACATCGCATGCTCTTTCTGCTGAGCTAGGTGGATGGGAAGGCCACTGTGTGGGTTTCCCTGATGAGGGTAGAGTTGTGCCTGAGCTTATTGTGGGGTAAGTACAGTGTGGGCTATGGCTGAGAATGTATGTATTAGTCAAGATTCTCCAGTGGCGCCTGGGTGGCTCAGTCGGTTAAGTGGCCAACTTCGGCTCAGGTCATGATCTCGCGGTCCATGATTTTGAGCCCCGCGTCGGGCTCTGTGCTGACAGCTCAGAGCCTGGAGCCTGTTTCAGATTCTGTGTCTACCTCTCTCTGACCCTCCCCTGTTCATGCTCTGTCTCTCCCTGTCTCAAAAATAAATAAAACATTAAAAAAATTATTTTAAATAAAAAAAAGATTCTCCAGAGAAGCAGAACCTGTAGGGTATATACTATTATATTTTATTTTAAAAGGTATAAACTAGAAATGATCCTGAAGAGTAATCATGTATTTGTCTTTTCTAGAGAGCTATAGGATATCTATAGGAAATATATCTCTGTTTTATCATCACCTGAGATTTACTATAAAGAATTGCCTCCCATCATTGTGGAGTCTGAGAGGTCCCAAGATCTGTGGTTGGCCAGTCAGAAACCCAGGTGAGCTTCTCCTCAGTTATAGTTCAGGTCTGATTTTGAAGACCTGAGAACTAGCAAAACTGATGTTATAGTTTCCGTCCAAAGGCTGGCAGGCTGAAAACATAGGAGGAGTTGATGTTTCAGGTAAGTCTGAAAGCAGGAAAAACTTGGTGTCCCAGTTCTATGCAGTCTGGCAGGAGTTCCCTCTTATCCTTTGCAGGGGCTGCCTTTTTATCTCTTCACACTTTCAATTGATTGGATGAGGTCCATCCACTTGAGGGAAGGCAATCTGTTTTACTTAGTCTCCCAATTCAAATGTTATTTTTTGCCAAAAGTGACCTCACAGTCAAAAAATTGTTTGCCTAAATATCTGGGGATCCAATGGCCCTGTCAACTTGACACATAAAATTAACCATTACAGAATGGTAGGTTTTCATACCACTCTAGCACCTGGCACATAACTGGCATCACCAGGACACAAATGATGTACTCATGATAGTTGGGTATTTGCCTTAAAACAAAGCTAAAACATTGCATTTCTGTAGCAAACATTTTATAAAACTAAGTTGATATATGAATGTAAAAGTCAAAATAAGGGACAGGAATAACATATCTGTTAATTTTAACCAAAAGCTATTTAATCATCTCAGAGCATTTACCCTCATTCTACAGATCTTCAGGAAAGATAAATATAACTTTACTCCTAGATCATTTCTAATGTATAGCAATGCCATGGTGAATGTTCTTTTTGAAGTTTAGCTGAAAAGAAAGTGTTATGGCAATATTGTCTGCTATCAGGAATTAAAAGTAACCAGGATATACATGAATATAAAAATGCATGAATAAAATGTGGTGAATGCACATTTAGACATACTATACAGTAGTCAGAGGAGATGAAATATGTCTATACTCAGGAGCATGAGCAATGTTGAGGTAAAACAAACAAAAAAAAAAGCAAGAAGCAAAAAATTATCCTTAGAACAGTGCTATTGAGTAATAATAACAATATGAAGAGAGAATTATGTCAGCAAGACAATGGACTAGGAAGCTCCAAGCCCTTGTTTCCACACAGAAACATTAAATAAACAACTAGAGACTGGTTAAAATAACTTTATATGAGTTTTGAAAATCAGTCAAAGGTCTCTAGCAACAATGATTACCCAATCAAGAAAAAGCCATTAAAACAGTAGGAAATTTCATGGCATTTTTACTCACTCATGGTCCGTTCCCTACCTGGCATTTCTGTGGTTTGAGGAAAGCAGCAGCCTAGTGCTGAGTTCTGTTCTGTGAAGTGGAGACCAGGGAGTGCATAATTTGCAACTATCTAACCTGTCTGGAGACTTGCAAAGGAATCGGTTTCTGTGTCATCTAACTTAACAGTCATGCAGCTAAAAGTGGCACAGTTGAGATCTCAAGTTAGGCAAAGCTTCAGGAGGCAAAGGGAACAGCACATTCACAGACTAATACAAGTGAACTGCTAAGGCCACAAGAGAAACAGGATTGAGATTCTGAGAGAATTTAAAATTAGCCATGTATATTGAGGAATCAGAGAACAGGGAAAGCACATGTCCAGAAGATATTTGTGAACATAGATTTCTATTCAGGCTGACCCAAAATCATAGGACAAGCCCTGATAACTAGTGAAGATATTCCCCTCCATGAATCCAGTCTATCAATTTTCAACAAAAGACCACAAGCCATACAAATAAAAAGGAAAAATGACCCATTCAAAGGAACAAAATAAATCTCCAGTAACCATGCTTGATGAAAGACAGACATAAGACTTACTAGACTTTAAAACAACATTCTTAAATGTGCTCAAAGAATTAAAATTAAACAGAGACAACACTACGAAAAATCCAGAAAATTACATATGAACAAAATTAGAATATCAAAAAAGAGATATAATTATTTAAAAGAATCAAATTCTGTATCAGGGAAATAAAGTAATTGAAATGAAAAAGTAAATAGAGTGGTTCAACAGAAAATTTGAACAGAAAGAGCATGTTACTCGAAATCATCAATTTTATGAAGCCAAAAGAATAAAGAAAAGTAAACAGAGTAAAAGAGATTTATTGGACATGATCAAATGGAATATATATATATATATATTCCCAGAAGGAGAAGAGATACAGAAAAGGGCAAAGAGATTATTTGAAGAAATAATGGCCAAGACCTTGCCAAATTTGAGGAAAGGCATTGACCTACAAATCCAAGACGTTCTATCAACTCTATGTAAGATCAACTTAGAGAGTCACACTGAGACACATGATAATTAAAGTGTCAAAAGTGAGAGAGGAAGAGAGAATCTTGAAAGCAACAGAAGAAAGGTGATTCACCATGTACAAGAGAGCTTCTATGAGATTATCAATGGATTTCTCAGCAGAAATATTGCAGCCCAGAAGGCAGTGGAATGATACATTTAAAGTACTAAAAGAAAAAAAAAACTATCAACAGAGAATTCCATATCCATAAAAAGTGTTTATTTTTCAAAATTGAATGAGAAACTTATATTCACAGATAATAGCTAAAGAAGCTCATTACCACTAGACCTGTCCTACAAAAAAATGCTTAAGGGAGTCATTTGGCTTGAAATGAGAGGTTGATAGTCAGTAACTCACAGCTATATAAAAAGTTCTCCAGTAATGACAAATACGTGGACAGATATAAAAAACAAATATTAGTGTAATTTTAGTTTATAACACCACTTTTTATTTTTCTATAGGATTTAAAAGACAAGTATAAAAAATAATTATAAATATACATAATGCATATTTATATGTATATTATGTACATAATATGTATAACATAACATAATATGTATAACATAACATAACATAACATAACATAACGTGGGATAGGAAGTTACAAAGGATTAGAGTGTTAGTATATAATTTAAGTTTAGATTTAAAATAGATTGCCATAGCTTTAGAATGTTGTATGCAATCCCCATTTTAACCACAAAAAATACCTATGGGATATACTCAAAAGGAAATGAGAAGGTATCAAAAATTTTCACTATAAAAAGAAAAACTGGGTGCAAAGAAAGTCAATATGGAAGAAAATGAGGCATACAAAGGCCATACAAGGAGACAAAACAAATTACACTATAGTAATAGTAAATCCTTTCCTATCAGTAATTGTTTTAAATGTTAAATGTCCATAGCAGTATAATGGATAAATAAATCAAGTGTATTATTATGGAATTCTATCCTATATTGATTTAAACATAGGGAATTATATTGTTTCTATGTTTCTGGCAATGCTGATATCGTTCTAAAGTCCTAGGGTTTTGAATGATCCAGGGGCCAACATGGTAGAGAAGTAGGGGGATACATATTTCCTGTGTCTCTCAAAGAAAGAATGCTGAAGCCAAAGGACTTTGAACCCCAGAGTCTGGGAGGAAAAGAGACTGAATCTACCAGGAAGAAAATGAGACAACTTGAGAAAAGATAGGTGGGTGATTGTGAGCTAGGGGAGATAAAACAGGCTGTGTAGGCACAGAGGGGAGGGATCCCCTTCTGCAGAGAGACAAAGGGAAGAGAAAGTGTGGCTAGGGAAGTGTAGGACTATATCTGGACAGGAGAAAGACTTCAGACTGTGACTGAGAGGGATCCTATCTTTGGGGCTTTCTTCGGACTGGGGCCAATTCCCTGTTCATGCACCTGGGGAGGAGGGGAGGCAGCCCTGTGTTCAATGGTAGATCAGGTGGTAGATCAGGGGCGCAGTCTGCAATAGAAGAAAGTGACCCTCTCCCTGGAGTGCTGTGGGACAGAACAAAGCCTGCCTGCATCCACCACCCTGCGGGTTCGGCGCAGTCTGTAGTCCCCCTCCCTGGAGTGATGTGGGAAAATACAAAGCCTGCCTGTGTCCACCACCCCCGGGGCTCGGTGGCAAGCTGGTGGCACAGTCTGCAGTAGGAAAAAGTGGTCCTCCCTGAAGTGCAGTGGCATAGACAAAGCCAGCCGGGACCAAATATCAGGCCACACTGAGAGGCGCTTCCTAGGTGCCAGAGCTCATGGAGGAGGACTTTGAATCCTATCCAAGTGCAGAGTCAGGGGAGTTGGCAGAGAGAGTAGGACCACCTCGTTTGTGCCCAGGTCACTGTGAAAACTACCCAAACAGTCCACCAGGTCCAGGTCCATGGAGAAGAGACTGGGGAACTGCCATTTCCACCCACCACCACCACCAAGGTGGGCCTCAGGGATCATTCCCAGGACCCATAATGGAGGTGGGTCCAGACTACACCAAACCATGCCCCTCCTACACTGGGTAACTATATATCCACTGGAACTGAACAGACCCTATTTAACCAGATGGACAGCTCCTCTAGATCTGTGCTGCAGCATTCCTGGATTAACACTAGGTCAACTCTGGATATATAGATATATTCTCCCCCCCCCCCCATTTCTCCTCCTTATCTCTTCCCTCCTTAGACTGGTTACTCTGGTTATTGGTTTCTCTAAACAAACATACTTAATCCATTCTCTTGATATACGTTCTACACCTCCTTCTTTACATTCCTTTCTCTCTCTGTGTCTGGAATAATCAAGCCATATAGTTTCTCTGACTGGGTAACTTTATCTTCATTTCTT
Organism: Acinonyx jubatus; assembly: GCF_027475565.1. Lineage (NCBI taxonomy): Eukaryota > Metazoa > Chordata > Mammalia > Carnivora > Felidae > Acinonyx > Acinonyx jubatus. The sequence continues at coordinate 82,133,243 of NC_069390.1, forward strand.
TTTCCCCACCTCCTTCTTTATTTTCCTTTCTCTCTTTATGGATTAAACCTTTTAGTCTCTCTGCCTAATAAGTGTTTATTTTATCTTTAACCCTGCTCCTGTCATTTCTCTCTTTGTATGTGATCTTCCATCAGCACTGCCTCCACCCTGTTCTTTACTTGCAGTTGGTGTTTTTGGTTTTTTGCTTTTAGTTTTTAGCTTTTTATTTTTATTTATTTGGGTTTTTTTGTTTTATTTCTTTGTTTGTGTGTGTGTTTTTGTCTCTTGTTTGTCTGTCTGTTTGTTTGCCTTTAAAGGGCCACTCTAAGGAAAAAATCAAACCACACCTGGTGGAGTGTCCAAAATATTACTATGAATAGGGTAATTAAATAACCAAAGACACGAAAACAGAGAGCAAGTAACAATATCTAAAAAAAAAAAAATTACTTCTGAAGGGTCAGGATATGGACAGTGTACGACGCCCTTTTAATATAGCAGTGCTTGCAGATGCAGAGCACACAACAAAATTTTAAAACACATAAGGGACAGAAAACTAGCCAAAATGATGCAACAGAAGAATTCCCCTCAAAAGAAATTCCAGGAAGAAGTGAGAGCTAAAGAATTGATCAAAATGTATATAAGCAGTATAACTGAACAAGAATTTAGAATAACAGTCATAAGATTAATTGCTCGGCTTGAAAAAGGTATAGAAGACAGCAGAGAATCTATTATTGCAGAGATCAAGGAACTAAAAAAATAGTCATGATGAATTAAAAAATGCTATAAATGAGGTGAAAAATAAAATGGTGGCCACACCATGGATTGAAGAGGCAGAGGGGAGAATAGGTGAATTAGAAGATAAAATTATGGAAAAAGATAAAACTGAGAAAAAGAGATATAAAAAAATTTTGATCACAAGGGGAGAATTAGAGAACTAAGTGATTCAATGAAACAAAACTATCTGTATCATAGTAGTTCCATAAGAAGAAGAAGAGAGAGAAAAGTGCTGAAAGTGTACTTGAACAAATCATAGCTGAGAATTTCCCCAATCTGGGAAGGAAACAGACATTGAAATTAAGGCGGTGCAGAGAACTCCCTTCAGATGCAACTTAAATTGATCTTCTGCATAACACATCATAGTGAAACTGGCAAAATACAAGGATAAAGAGAGAATTTTCAAAGCAGCTAGGGACAAATGGGACTCAATATACAAGGGTGGACACATAAGGGTAGTAGCAGACTTATCTACTGGAATTTGGCAGGCCAGAAAAGAATGACAGGAAATTTTCAATGTGATGAACAGGTAAAATATGCAGCCAACAATCCTTTATCCAGCCAACTTGTCATTCATAATAGAAGGGGAGATAAAGGTTTTCCCAAACAAACAAAAACTGAAGGAATTCATCACCACTAAGCCATCCCTATAAGAGATCCTAAGGGGGATTCTGTGAGTGAAATGTTGCAAGGACCACAAAGTACCAGAGACATCACTACAAGCATGAAACCTACAGAAAACACAATGACTCTAAACCCATATCTTTCTATAATAACACTGAATGTAAATGGACTAAATGCTCAAACCAAAAGACATAGGGTATCTGGATCATATTGTTATCTGGATGGATAAAAAAACAACACCCATCTATTTGCTGTCTACAAGAGACTACTTTAAACCTGAAGGAGGACACCTTCAGATTGAAAGTGAGGGGAAGGAGAACTATTTATCTTGCTCCTGGAAGTTAAGGGAAATCTGGAGTCTCCATACATATATTGGACAAACTAGACTTTAAATTAAAGGCAGAAGATAAAGAAGGACATTATGAAATAATTACAGAGTCTATCCATCAGGAAGAGCTAATAATTATAAATATCTATGAACCAAATTCGAGAGCACTCAAATAAATAAAATTTTAATCATAAATATTAGCAACCTTATTGATAAGAATGTTAAAGAATGTCGTATTTGTGGGGGACTTTAATACTCCACTTACAACAAAGCATAGATCATCTAGACAGAGAATCAGTAAAGAAACAAGGGCCCTTAATGATACAATGGACCATAAGGACTTGACAGATATATTTATAACTCTGCATCTTAAAGCAACAGAATATACTTTCATCTCGAGTGCACATGGAACATTCTCCAAGATAGATCACATACTGGGTCACAAAACAGCCCTCAATACGTATAAAAGAATTGAGATCATACCAGATTTGAGATCGTACCATGCACATTTTCAGATCACAATGCTATGAAACTTGAAATCAACCACAGGAAAAAGTCTGGAAAACTTCCAAAGCATGGAAGTTAAAGAACATCCTACTAAAGAATGAATGAGTCAACCACGCAGAAAGAGAAGTTTAAAAAAGGTATGGAAACAAACTAAATGAAAATACAACAATCCAAAAGCTTTGGGTTGCAGCAAAGGCAGTCCTGAGAGGAAAATACATTGCAATCCATACCTATCTCAAGAAACAAGAAAAATCCCAAATATAAAATTTAACAGCACACCTAAAGGAACTAGAAACAGAACAGCAAAGATACCCCAAACCCAGCAGAAGAAGAGAAATAATAAAGATCAGAGCAAAAATAAAAAATATAGAATCCAAAAACAAAACAAACAACAAACACACACACACACACACACACACACACACACACACACACACAGAAAACAGTAGAGCAGATCAATGAAACCAAGAGTTGTTTTTTTTTGAAAAAATAAACAAAATTGATAAACCTCTAGCCAGGCTTCTCAAAAACAAAAGAGAGAGGACCCATATAGATATAATCATAAATGAAAAGGGATTCACTACAACCAATCCCTAAGAAATACAAGCAATTATCAGGGAATACTATGAAAAATTACATGCCAGAGAAATAGACAACCTGGAAGAAATGGACAAATTCTTAAACACCCACACACTACTGAAACTCAAACGGGAAGAAATAGAAAATCTGAACAGACAAAATATTAGTGGAGAAATTGAATCAGTTATCAAAAATCTCCCAACAATTAAGAGTCCTGAACCAGATGGCTTACCTAGGGAATTCTACCAGACATAGAATTAAAGCAGAGATAATACCTATCCCTCTCAAGCTGTTCCAAAAAATAGAAAAGGAAGGAAACTTCTGGACCCATTCTATGAAGCCAGCATTATTTTGATTCTCAAACCAGACAGAGACACAGCAAAAGAACAGAAATACAGGCCAATATCCCTGATGAATATGGATGCAAAAATTCTCAACAAGATACTAGCAAATTGAATTCAACAGCATATAAAAAGAATTATTCACCGTGATCAAGTGGGATTCATTCCTGGGCTGCAGGGATGGTTCAACATTCACAAATCAAGCAACTTTAGAGCAGATCAATGAAACCAAGAGTTGGTTTTTTGAAAAAATAAACAAAATTGATAAACCTCTAGCCAGGCTTCTCAAAAAGAAAAGGGAGATGACCCAAATAGATAAAATCATGAATGAAAATGGAATTATGACAACCAATCCCTCAGAGATACAAGCAATTATCAGGGAATACTATGAAAAATTATATGCCAACAAACTGGACAACCTGGAAGAAATGGACAAATTCTTAAACACCCACACACCTCCAAAACTCAATCAGGAGGAAATAGAAAGCTTGAACAGACCCATACCCAGCAAAGAAATTGAATGAGTTATCAAAAATCTCCCAACAAATAAGAGACCAGGACCAGATGGCTTCCCAGGGGAGTTCTACCAGATGTTTAAAGCAGCGATAATACCTATCCTTCTCAAGCTATTCCAAAAAATAGAAAGGGAAGGAAAACTTCCAGACTCATTCTGTGAAGCCAGTATTACTTTGATTCCTAAACCAGACAGAGATCCAGTAAAAAAAGAGAACTACAGGCCAATATCCCTGATGAATATGGATGCAAAACTTCTCAAAAAGATACTAGCAAATCAAATTCAACAGCATATAAAATGAATTATTCACCATGATCAATGGGATTCATTCCTGGACTACAGGGATGATTCAACATTCACAAGTCAATCAGTGTGATACATCACATTAATAAAAGAAAAGGAAAGAACCATACGATCCTGTCAATTGATGCAGAAAAAGCATTTGTCAAAATTCAGCATCCTTTCTTAATAAAAACCCCCAAGAAAGTTGGGATCGAAGGAACATACTTAAACATCAAAAATGCCATTTATGAAAAGCCCACAGCTTATATCATCCTCAATGAGAAAAACTGAGATCTTTCTCCCTGAGATCAGGAACATGACAGGGATGTCCACTGTCACCGCTGTTGTTTAATATAGTGTTGGAAGTCCTAGCACCAGCAATCAGAAAACAAAATGAAATCAAAGGCATCAAAATTGGCAAAGATGAATTCACTTTTGCAGATGACATGATACTCTATATGGAAAACCGAAATGATTCCACCCAAAACCTGCTAGACCTGATCCATGAGTTCAGCAAAGTCGCAGGATACAAAATTAATGTACATAAATTGGTTACATTTTTATACACCAATAATGAAGCAACAGAAAGAGAAAGAAACTGATCCCATTCACAATTGCACCAAGAAGCATAAAATACCTAGGAATAAACCTAACCAAAGATGTAAAAGAGCTGTATGCCGAAAACTACTGAAACCTTATGAAGGAAATTGAAGAAGATACAAAGAAATGGAAAAACATTCCATGCTCATGGATTGGAAGAGTAAATATTGCTAAAATGTCAATACTACCGAAAGCAATATACACATTCAATTCAATCCCAATCAAAATTGCACCAGCATTATTCTCAAAGCTAGAACAAGAAATACTAAAATTTGTATGGAACCACAATGGAACCACCCTGAATAGCCAAAGTAATATTGAAGAATAAAACCAAAGTAAGAGGCATCACAATCCCAGACTTTAGCTTCTACGAGAAAGCTGTCATCATCTAGACAGCATGGTACTGGCACAAAAACAGACACATACACCAATGGAATAGAATAGAGACCCCAGAATTGGACCCACAAATCTATGGGTCCAACTAATAATTTGGCCAACTAATCTTTGACAAAACAGGAAAGAGTATCCAATGGAAAAAAAAGACAATCTCTTTAACAAATGGTGCTGTGGGAAATGGACAGAAACACGCATAAGAATGAAACTAAACCACTTTCTTACACAATTTACAAAAATAAACTCAAACTGTATGAAGGACCTGAATGTGAAACAGGAAAGCATCAAAACCCTAGAGGAGAAAGCAGGAAAAAAACCTCTCTGACCTCAGTCTCAGCAATTTCTTACTTGAGGCATCTCCAAAGGCAAGGGAATTAAAAGCAAAAATGAACTATTGGGACCTCATGAAGATAAAAAAACTTCTATGTTGCAAAGGAAACAATCAACAAAACTAAAAGGGAACTGATGGAATAGGGAAAGGGATTTGCAAATGACATATCGTATAAAGGGCTAGTACCCAAAATGTATAAAGAACTCACCAAGCTCCACACCCGAAAAACAAATAATCCAGGGAAGAAATGGGCAGAAGACATGAATAGACACTTTTCTAAAGAAGACATCCAGATGACCAACAGACACATGAAAAGATGCTCAATGTCACTCCTCATTAGGGAAATACAAATCAAAACCACAGTGAGATACCACCTCGCACCGGTCAGAGTGGCTAAAATGAACAAATCAAGGGACTATAGATGCTGGAGAGGATGTGGAGAAACGGGAACCCTCTTGCACTGTTGGTGGGAATGCCAACTGGTACAGACACTCTGAAAAACAGTGTGGAGGTTCCTCAAAAAATTAAAAATAGATCTACGCTATAACGTAGCAATAGCACTGCCAAGAATTTATGCAAGGGATCCAGAGTACTGATGCATAGGGGCACTTTTACCCCAATGTTTATAGCAGCACTTTCAACAGTAGCCAAATTATGGAAAGAGCCTAAATGTCCATTAACTGACGAATGGATAAAGAAGATGTGGCTTACATATACAATGGAATACTACTTGGCAATGAGAAAGAATGAAATGTGGCCATTTGTAGCAACGTGGATGGAACTGGAGGGTGTTATGCTAAGTGAAATAAGTCATACAGAGAAAGATAGATAACATATGTTTTCACTCATATGTGGATCCCAAGAAACTTAACAGAAGACCATGGGGGAGGGGAAGGGGAAAAAGTTACAGAGAGGGAGGCAGGCAAACCATAAGAGACTCAAATACTGAGAACAAACTGAGAGGTGATGGGAGGTGGGAGGGGAGGGGAAAGTTGGTGATGCGCATGGAGAAGGGCACCTGTTGGAATGAACACTGGGTGTTGTATGGGAACTTATCTAACAAAAAATTATATTTTGTATAAAAAGTAAACTCCTAGAGTTTTAAAAACCTTCCAGAAAAAAGAAATAAAAAAGAACAAGAGAAGACATATGTGATAACTATCTATATCTATGTGTGTGTATGTGTGTGTGTGTTTATGTGTATATATTAATGTCCAGTCATTATATCTATATCTATATCTATACATCTATATCTATACATCTATATCTATACATCTATACCTATATCTATATCTATATGTATATCTATATCTTTATCTTTATCTATATCTATATCTATATCTATATCTATATCTATATCTATCTATGCATAGCCCTAAAACTATCAAGATTTTGGTACTGGTAATAAAAACCTTTGAAGCTACTAGACAATCCCTCTCCATGTTGTTCACTAAGGTGTAGTAAATTAAATATGGCTATAAATCCTTTCCTATGGCTCCTTGTGAGAGGTAAAGTCTAATTCCTTTCTTTTTGAATCTTTGATAGTTTTAGTGATTTGTTTAACATATGTAATATGGTGAAAGTGAAATTTGGAGACATTCAAGGCTAGGGCATACAACAGCCTGCAGCTTTCACCTGTCTCTTAGAACATTTACTCTAAGTGAATGTAGACACCATTAAAAAGCTGGATGACTCTAAGGTAGTCAGGCTAAAGAGGCCATGTGTAGGTTTTCCAGTCAATAATCCAGCTGAGTACAATTTCCCACCATCCCTGCATAAGTACCAGGACATGTGAAGGAAATTATTAATGATCCCAGACCTGACCATCCACCGGCTAAGTCCCACTGAGTGACCTCAATATATGCCACAAGTAGCAGAAGAATCACCAAATGAACTCTGGTAAATTCTAGATTCATAACCAGTGAGATACAACAAATGGATATTACTGTAAATCACTAAGTATTACAGTGATTAATATATATTTGGCCTTTGAAATCAGCAACATTGGCATTTGGTTTGGAATTGGTGGCAAACAGAAGCTAGAAGGTCTTCAAGAAGACTACTAGCAAAAGATGGAGGAGCAGGAAGAAAATTTTACTGGAGACAGAATGCAAGGGAACCCTTTTTATATTGGTAAGATTTGAAAATATTTTCACCTATAGTAATGTGGAATGAAGAATATGAACCTAATAAACTGGTGGATTTTGCAAAGATTTCCAGGTAGAATACAGAAGTCACAATTGGTTTCTCATAGGTTTCTCATCCTATAACAAGATATAGATAAAGAAAAAATGTAATAAAAAGTTCTCAAGCAAAATTTAGAGATAAATGTAAAGGATCAAGGACTTGCTGAGGTCTACAATAGGACTTTCTCATTTCCGGCCTCCCTAGAAGCAAAGGGTTCAAAGAATAAACAATAACCTCAAGGAATGAATCATCTCAAAGGTGTGTCTATAAGCCCTTTTTCTTTTTTTAAATTTTTTTGACGTTTATTCATTATTGAGAAACAGAGAGAGACAGAGCATGAGCATGGAAGTGGCTGAGAGACAGGGGGACACAGAATCTGAAGCAGGCTCTAGGCTCTGAGCTGTCAGCACAGAGCCCGACGCGGGGCTGTAACTCAGAAACCACGAGGTCATGACCTGAGCTGAAGTCGGACGCCCAACCGACTGAGCCACCCAGGCCCCATATAAACCCTTTTTCTAAGATATCCAAAATATTTGAGTATGTCTTATAGGTGTTCACAACTAGAGAAGAATGTTTCCAAGAGTGTCAAGACTGTTCACTTATGTAACACTGTCTCTCAGTCCAAGCCAGGAAGAGATTATCTTAAAGAAATTTGTGAGTATAACTTCTGCTAGTTGACAATAATATACTTATATGAAATAAAATCACAGAAGCCCACAAAGTTTTTAAGAGGATTGTATTAATAAGTGCACCTTCAATTTGCACTAAAAAGAACAGAGGCTAAAATAGTCTTCTGGGTCCATAACTTTCCATAAGCAGGAAGCAACCTGAGAAAGTTTTCCAGCTGCAAAGACAGATCATTTCTTATATAGGGAAAAATTATTCAGAGGGCCAAAAAAAGATTTAAGAGGGAAGAGTCAAAAACCACATATAGTTATTTCTGGGGAGAATTGTGTTATAATTAAGGAATTAGAAGCATGTGCCTAACTGGATTTCAGAATTGCTGTGACCTTTACATTCTCTCCCTTTCTAAACTGAACTATGGTGGTTATCCTATATCTGCCCCACCATTGCCTATTGGGTGCAAAGGGGACAGATAACTTGTCCTTTTAGTACTTAGGCCTTTGGGAGGAACTGTAAATGATAAAGTATATTCAAGAGCCTTACCTTCTCCTTGATCTGACTTGGGAAGTGATATCTGGATTTAGATACTGATGTTCAGGCATTACTATCAAGGTGCCAGATATAAGTGAAGCCATTGGGATCCTTAATAATTGCCTATCTCCCATCCACGAACCACTAAATAACCTCAGTCAATGCCACAAGGAATAGAGGAATCACCCAGTTGAACCATGCATAAACTTGTACCCCACAAAATTATGTTAGAATAAATGGATTGTTTCAAGACACTAAGTTTTACATAGCAGTGGAAAGTCAGAACACATGACTTATGTACATGCCACATATCATAAAACTTTTTTCATCCTGCCTCACAATTTACCTGGTTCTTATCTATATATCTTGTTAGAATGTAATTTCTTCAAAAGAATTACTGCCTTAACCATGATTATATCCTTCACAGCACTTAGCATAATCTCGAGCCTACTTTAAGTACACAACATGGCAAAATTAAGACCAGAACCAGGTGGCTTTCTGTTTTCATTTTTCCCACAAGCACTTTTTAGTCCTTTCTCTAACTCTAAGCACTGTATTAATGAGTGGGCATATTGGGGTGCCTGGGTGATTCAGTCAGTTAAGCGCCGACTTCGACTCACATCATGATCTCATGGTTGGTGAATTTGAGCCCTGCATCAGGCTCTGTGCTGACAGCTCAGAGCTTGGAGTCTGCTTCAGATTCTGTGTCTCCCTCTCTCTCTGCCCCTCCCCTGCTCATGCTGTCTTTCTCTCTCTCTCTCAAAAATAAAATAAACATTAAAAAATTAAAGAGTGGGCATAACAAGGTGCAAGACTGAACCTTTGTCACAATCTATAGGGAAAAAAGGAGAAGGAAGTGTAAAATTACAGAACAGTGATAAATGTTGGTTTTGGAACATCTATCCCAGTTAGGGGAAGTTAGGAAATGTTTTCAAGAAAGAACAGCATATAATCTGTGCCTTGAACAATAATAGATAATTTAAAGGATGAAGATGGGAGATAGAAATTTTATTAAGAAGGAAGAGTATATACAATGAGAGAGGTGCATGAAAGAATCTTCTCGTCTAGAAACAGCAGATAGAACATGATCACTCACGGGAGCATTTGGCAGTTGTGGATAATTGGTAGAGAGTAGTGCTAGAAAAGTCAGCATGACTTTGTATTCCATACTGAATATTTTAAATCAAAGGCAATGGGAATTTGTTCCAAGGTTTGAGCAAGATATGGAAAAGAGCCTATTGCTGTTTGAAAAAGTTTGTCCCAGTAGCAGAAGCCATGACAGCAATTCATACAGGAAATGATGAGGGTGAGAACTCAGGCAGTGATGGTGGGGATGGAGAAAATAGGTCAGACTCAAGAGGCATTTAGAAAGCAGAGTCAGCAGAACTTGGTGTGGCAATACAAAGAAGTAACCAGAAAAAAACCCAGGTTACAGGTTTGGGTAAAAGAGAGAGAAGGGGAGATGGGACTCTGGAGGTGAAGTAGAGTAAGATTTGAGCCATATGTTGGAGAGAGGGCATGTGATTAGGGCTGGAAACAGATGAAATCATAAATTCCAGTTCAAATATGTTGCATTCCAGTTTCCTGTGCAGCATCGTCTGGAGATGTATAGCACGCTGCTCCAATTCAGAAGAAGCCATGGGGCTACAGATTCAGACTTATAAGATAGCTGTGCCTTGGGTGTGACTGCGTCCATGGGTTTTGCATGAGAACACTTAGAATGAAAAATTGACCAAAAGATATGTGTGGGTGGAAGGATGCAGTTTGGAGAAAGCACTGAGAAGCTGTACCTTAGATAAAAGGAAACTTCAGGGAGAGCAATACAACAAAGAATGACCATGTATGTGTGTGTGTGGGGGGGGGTTCAAAGCTTCAAGAGTAGAACATAGTCATGTGCTTCACATGCCATAATGAAGTTGAGTACGTTCATGTGAGTGTAGCGAGAACAAATTTGTACATTGACAAGAGTAATGTCAATTGTATGGTGTGTGGGAGGAAAGATTTTAACAGAGACAGTCAGCATAGACTTTCTTTTTTTCTTTCAAGGGAAGCACATTTTTGGAAATAGCCATGGGGCCTAGGTGAGCATATTCTGACTGAATGCATGAGCTGGAGAAGGATGAGCCATCCCTCCTGAGACATGCTGCAAGGGAGCCATGTTCTCAAGGGAGAGAAGGGTGGCAGTTTTACAAAGAGAAACAAGGACCATTCAGTAAGGAGGCTATTGCTAATTTTGTTTTGTATTTATGTTTCTTTTTTTTTAGGTTTATTTATTTTTGACAGAGACAGTGTGTGAGCATGAGCTGTGGAGGGGCAGAGAGAGAGAGGGAGACACAGAATCCGAAGCAGGCTCCAGGCTCCGAACTGTCAGCACAGAACCCGATGTGGGGCTCAAATTCACAAACTGTGAGATCATGACCTGGGCTGAAGTCAGATGCTTAACTGACTGAGCCACCCAGGCACCCCTTGTAGTAATTTTTCTAAGTGACATAACCACTTTCCAGAACAAACAGTTGAAAAGTTTGAGAAGGGTTGTAGCAGATGAGCTATAGAGGAATTAGAGTAACACACGATTGAAATCATAAGAGACAATACACAACTAGGGCCTCTGACACTTGGAGAAATGGCTGATATTAATGGTAATGAGGCACAGAAGCCAGAGGCTCCTTCGTTCATACCTGAAAAATGACTGAAAAATGACTGAAAGCACTTTCTTTAGAAATTAACTTTTTCCTATCTAGAGTGGTGAAATCACCATGAATTTTCCATTTCTCAATGGGGTGTCTTTTACAAAATGAAATACCATGAAATTTAACAGAATAGGTTCTAGAATAAGACTGCTCACAGTCAACTCCTGAATCCACCATTTATTAGCAACTTGAACTTGAGAAACCTATTTTCTGTATATTCCATGGTTTGTAAAATAAATAAGGCTCTTCTTAGCTAAAAGGGTTGTTGGAGGATTAAATGGGATAATGCATAAAACACTTACAATGCTTGATTCAGAGTAAGCATTTTGTAACTGTAGTTGATTATAATTATCAATAATAATTATTCCCCACTAGTCCCTCCAGGAGATTCTTTCCAGGTTTGCTTATGAACAGGGAAAGGCAGAAGTTGTTGAGTATACAACACAAGTCAGAATGCCTTCTGCTCTGACAGGGGCTCCCAGCTGGTTTCTTTGTCCATGACACTAATTCTAGGTGCCTTCCCTATTCTACTGATCTAACTCCCATGCTATCAAAGCAAATAAGTAGGATAATGAAAATGATAATTTCTTCAGGAACTAAGGGAGTCTTTACTGATATTTTTTGTATTCAGAATAAATAATTTAGGAGACTTTCAATCAGTCTAAGAAATATTATTTTACTTTATCCTTATAACAAACTTGTCAAGGAGGTAAGATGAATGAATTACCCCATTTTACTGATGAATTTCTCAAGTGCAGGAGAGTGTGGTGAAGATCTCATTTTACTCAACCTCCATGGCCCCTCTGAATATCCAAGGTCCCAAGCCGTATCTTCCTGGTGCAGGAAAACAACCATGAGATCACTCAAGAATTATTCACATAGCAAATTCTTTTGGTAACTCAAAGGAATCTCTTCACAATGATGTCAAGGGTATACTATTCAGGTATCCCTGGGGGCTGCTCTGGGCTTGGACAGAGAAGTTGGAGAAGACAGAAAGAAGGTACTGCTTTCTCTTACATCCTCCCTTTCTTTCTCCTCATTCTTGCCACCCTTAAAAGCCAGTCAAGGGGCACCTGGGTGGCCCAGTCGGTTGAGTGCCGATTTCAGCTCAGGTCATGAACTCACGGTTTGTGGGGTTCGAGCCCCGCATCAGGGCTGTGCTGACAGCTCAGAGCCTGGAGGCTGCTTCGGATTCTGTGTCTCCCTCTCTCTCTGCCCCTCTGCTGCTTGTGCTCTGTCTCTCTCTTTCTCAAAAATAAAATAAACATTATAACAATTAAAAAAAAAAACCAAAGAGCCAGTCAAAGCCCTGGCCTGCTTCTTTTTTTTTTTTTTTAATTTTTGTAACGTTTTATTTATTTTTGAGACAGGGAGAGAGCATGAACAGGGGAGGGTCAGAGAGAGGGAGACACCGAATCTGAAACATGCTCCAGTCTCTGAGCTGTCAGCACAGAGCCCGACGCAGGGCTTGAACTCAAGGACCGCGAGATCATGACCTGAGCCAAAGTCAGCCGCTTAACCGACTGAGCCACCCAGGCGCCCCAACCCTGGCCTGCTTCTAAGATGATGACTGAGTGGACTCAGAACAAGTTGTTTCTCCAGTGGAGACAGCAGTGAAATCCAATTTCCAATGAAACCTCCTAACAAGGTGCTCATTGATACAATAATGAGCCTACCTGGAATTATGGCCTGACACCAGGGCAGAGGGAGAGGAACAATGATGAGATGCCACCATCACAGGTGCAGGGGAAAATAATGGACATGGTCAGAGGGCAGCTGGTTCAACAAGAATATAAACCTCTAATCAGGAATCAAGTACTGCTTGGCGATGAGAGGGTGATTGGCAGAGCCTGGAAGCGGGGAGAAAAGGAGAAGGCGGGATGGTTTGTGCAGAGCTGTGGAGAGGAAAAACCCACACATAGCTCTGTTCCTATAGCAGATCCATATTTGCTTGTCATGAACTTGACCTCCACTGCCTCCAACACCTGACATGTCCTGGTAAAAGTAAGGATAGGTAGGTGATGCGTTTTCATTTCAATAATGACTCTCCAGAAAATAAATTCATCTGCCTCCCTGGAGAATTTATTTGAGTACCTTAAATAGCAGAAATCGCCATGAAGTCAATAGATCCAGAAATACATAAAGGTGTATGCACCTTTATGTACATCCAGATTTGTTACTTGTAGTTTATCTTCCAGAGAAGGAGTATAGTGACACAATTTGCTTTTATAAGCACCTGTCTGCACCTGTGGTGGTCTGGTTTCCAATCTATAAAAAGATAATATGACAGGTATGCATAACAGAGCGTGTAAGAAACAAGTTGGAGGTGGGAAGTAGCCTGGTGAAATGCAATGAGCATTGGGCTAGAGTCCAGTTGAACCCCTATGCTGGGTACATTTTAACTGTACAACTTTAGACAGTCAACCTACTGGATTCCAGTTTCATTAAAGGTAAAATGATGAGATTACCTATTAGTAGTAGACTATAAAAATAATGGTGTTATCACCAAAAGGTCACTAAACTGCAAAGAGCAGCAACAATCTACAACCACATTGAGAAATGGATTTCTCAAGCATAATGTTGAAGAAAAGAAGCTAGATATAAACAAGTATATGTTGTACCACTCAGTTTCTATAAAGTACTAAATGAACAAAACTAATATATGTTAGATACATTAGTGGCCCTTGAGAGGGGCATGAATACAAAAGAGCTCAATCAGGGCTTCTAGGGTGTTGGCCATTTTGATTTCTTGATCTGAATGCTGATTACATGGATGTGTTCAGTTTGTGAAAACTTATCAAATGTACACTTGAGATATATATATATTTATATATATATCACAAAACTTTATATATATATATATATATAAAACTATATATATATAAAACTATATATATATAAAACTATATATATATATATATATATATAAAACTATATATATATATATATATATATATATATATATAATGAGAGTGAGGACAAGAACAAATTGAATAATTTATGAGGTTTCATTCAGCCCTAACATGCCATCTTTCTAGTTTGTTAATCATTATAGTTTGTTAGTCATTATAGTTTTTAGTTTCTCTTCTTTTTAATGTTTCCTTCCCTTCCTTTGACACTTTTTTTTCATCAGTATATGAAGACTCAAAGGTGGATTGCACAGAGTAGACTGGGGGATTTAGCGTTTTCACTTGGTTTCCCATAAGCAGCTCTGACCTCAAGCTCAGTGGGAAGGCAGTCTGGGCCCAGGAATTTCCATCTGGCTTGGTTTTGTCAGTAAATGTAGATGATTGTTATTTCTGCATCCCTAGTATACAGTTCTCAATCTAATCCTTATCTCTGAACAGATAAATTGAAACTGTACTAGCATTTGGTAGTTTGTAAAAATCATTATAGGTGAAAAAGCATTTTTTTAATTTTCTGTGAATGGATATATTTTTCTTAATTTTCTTTAATTTTCTTTGAACTATATTTTTTCTCATTATCTTCTTTATTTTGATGCCCCAATGTTCATGGAGAGCACAGGGCGTTTTGCCCTTGATTAAAAAGTGCTATTTTAAGATGTTTGCTGCATTTGATATGGATTTATGCAGCTTTTGACATCTTTTTTTCCTGGCTCTTTTTATGAAATAGTGAAGCAGCTCTCTGAGGAAAACTCTAGGGTCTGGAGCTAATGAATGGAAGTGTGGTTTACTCTGAGAACAGAGGGCAACAGTGTTTATTCCTCTTCACCTTTCATCTAAATTCTGTAGCATTTGGTCTGTATCTGATGGAGAATAATAATAAAAAAAAACTCGGCTTCTGAGTTGAGCATACTTAAAGTTAGACGTTTTAAGATAGGTGGTGGGTTAGCCACCTGGCAGGTAGGCAATAAACCAGGAGTGCACATGACTTTAAGGTCAAAGATGAAATTTCTGGTCCCAAATAAAGCAAAAGCAGTGGGGTAAACACCTCACTGGAAGATAGCCTAAAATTCAATATTTAGGCAAAATACATGTCTCAAAGTCTGGAACAGCATTTGGGTACCAGAAGGGCAAGGTCATTGCAAAGCAAGTAGGGTAAGCAGGAACACTGAAGAAAGGCAGAGCAAAAAGGCTCAACTTCCATCCCAGTCAAAGACAGAAATCTACCTTATGCAGGAGAACCCTCTGGCTGAAGTGAGGGGCTGGAGGACAGTGGGGAGCAGAAAGCCTGCCACCCAAGAATAGTGCCAATATACCCTTTCAAAAGGGGCAGCCTGTCACTGGCTGCCTATCAGTTCATATCTAAGTTACCTAAAACTTACTTAATGAGCACCTGTCAATTCCAGGCACAGTTTTGAAACGCTGAGAATACAAATGTGAAATTGTTTCATAGGATATCCTGAAAAGCAGCTGGCATGGACATGCAAGGGTAGACAATCCACAATGTACAGGAATCCAGAAATGTCCACAGGTTAGCACCGCTGGAAGATAGAGCAGGAAGACACTACAGTGGCATGCCATGTTTGGGAAAATTTGATGATGTAATCCATTCACTGGACAAATAGTTATTAAGCACTGTGCTCAGTAAATTGCATATAACACAGAACAAATGTGATCCCCACTGCTGGAGCTTACATCCTGGATAAGGAATAGCTGTGTATACACAGAGAGTATTCCAGGAGAACCCCAAGAGAAGATGCATTCAGTGTAGACAAGGACTGGACCATGGTAATAGTGGCGATCTATGGCATGGGAAGGATTTGGAATTTATTCTAAAGCACTTGGGAAATCACTGAAGTAC